>NC_083570.1:58735377-59005377 GCF_027579695.1 Neoarius graeffei | reverse complement strand
AGTAGAGAAAAACAAAATGGCAGCACGTGTTGCTGAACCAACCGAGGATGAAATAAAAACTCTACTCGAAAACAAAACCCCCCAAAAATACAAAAAAAGCAACAAAAAATGGAATAAAAGTATTTGATGGTAAGAACGTATCTTTTTTTATTTTTCAATAATAAAATTGGCATCACATGTGGTGTAGACATCACATGTGGTGTACCACAAGTGTCAATTCTTGGACAGCCACAGAACTGTTGTGTTTGTGGTGACTAAATTGGCTTGTATTGCACATATACTGCTGCTGTTGTTGTTGTTGACCGAAATAAATAAATTAATTAATTCATTCAAATAATTATTATCGCATTTTTCACAAATTGTTCCTGTCATTTCACCGGTTTGTTTACATTCTTCATCTTTAAGCATTAAAATTTGTTGAATTTTTTTAGACTGGTTCAGAAGCTCAAAGAAGTTTGAAAATTACAGAACTGAAATGTCCAAGGAAGAATTAAATAAATGTCTAAAGCTATTCTAGACCTCGGCATGGCAGCAAGACGGCACTTTGTACCAAATAAAACAACACTAAAGTCAATTCACGGAGCCATCGATAGGTTTTTAAGAAGTCCGCCTAAGCAGAAACGATTTTGTTGGATGTTTAGTATAAAGTTTTTATTTATTAAATTTCCAAAAAATAAAAATTCTCTGTTTCTCAAAATCCAGTGAATGTGGATAGAATAAAACAGTAATGGCCCTTTTCCACTACCCTTTTTCAGCTCGCTTCAGCTCGCTTCAGCTCACTTCAGCCCGACACGGCTCACGTTTCGACTATCTCAAAACAGCACGACTCAGCTCGCTTCAGCCCTGCTTAGCACCCAAAACTCGCACGGTTTTGGAGTAGGGCTGAAGCGAGCCAAACCGAGCTGAGTGAGGCTGGGGGCGTGAGGAGACACTCCCCTGTGCACTGATTGGTGAGGAGGAGTGTCCTCACACGCCCACACACGCCCCGCGAGCACGCTGGGATCTGTAAACACCGTAAACCCGGAAGAAGAAGAATTACGAATTACGAGAATTTCTGAAGCCTTATGCGCCTCGCCTCATCTATACGCTCTTGCCAGTATCTGTTGGCGTTGTCGGTGACAACAAGCCACAGCACCAAGACCAGCAACACTAATGACTCCATGTCCTCCATGTTTATTGTTTACTATCCGGGTCATGAGACTACCGCTTAAAAGATCACTGATGTCACTGTTTGCGCTGCTTAACGACATCACGTGACGTCCACCCACTTTCACTAACTCCACCCAATGTGTCCACCCACTTCCAACCAGCACGGTTCAGCGCGGTTGTAGTCGAAATGCAACTCCAACAGCCCCACTCAGCTCGACTCAGCCCAACTCAGCACGGCACGGCTCAGCCCGACTCAGCCGCGTTTGTAGTGGAAAAGCGGCATTATACTCAATCTCATCGTACATGGCTAATAGCCGACTCAGTGCTACGCGCCTCGTCAGCTATCAGCTCATGTACGACTCAATTTTGTGGAATAACTGTTAAATAGATTATTGAGTGTTTGTTTTGTATACTGTTAGCCCTGTGATAAATTGGCAACTTTCCCCATGACCCTGATGGATAAGCAGTATAGATATATGCATGCAAGGATGAATGGATGGATGGCTTTATATACATCAGTGGTTCCAAAGCCTGGTTCTGGTGCTTTACCACTCAGGAGTTTACTTCCCACACACCTGACTCTAACACTGAACTCCTCCTTTAAGTGCAGAGATCAGATGTGCTCAATTACAGTTGGAACTAAACACTCCAGGGAGGTAGAGCCCCGAGACTGAATTTATATCACTGAACCCATATGTTCTATGTAAGGAATTAAACAATGCAGGGCATGCTGTTATAGGAAAATAATCAATGATAGTGTGATGTGATACAAAGCAGAGGTTGAATTTTTTCAACAACAGGACACCTCGAAGTGTTTTATTCCTCTTATGCGACAACTATTTGCCAACAATGACACGTTTTAATTAATTGTAATTATTGCACTGTTTATAGTTTTATTTAATGTGACGGAACATGTGCATAATAAATTAGCTCCTTTTATGGCTTGACAGATATAAGAGTGTACAGAGAAACTGCAAAGCCCTACATTTCCTGTGTCAGAAAACTTAATGAAATAGCTTTACCTTTGACTGTGACAAAGCGCTGACACTGAAGACTCCTGAGGAAAAAGAAAAACCTAAATACACATGTCCTCACTGAAACCTTCACCATATCAACAATTTTTAAAACATTTTTAAAATCTGTTTCTGTGATGTGTTGGAAACACAGTCAATAGTTTGGACACGGCGACTCATTCATAGGTTTTTCTGCATTGTGACTATTTTCTACATTGTAGAACAATACTGAAGACATCAACAAATGGGACAGATATGTGGTAAAAAAAAAAGTGGTAAAAAAACAAAATATGTTTCATATTTTAGATTCTTCAGCGTAGGCAGCGTTTCCCTTGATGACACTTCGCACACTATTGGCATTATCTAAACCAGCTTCATGAGGGAGTCACCTGGAATGCTTTTCAGTTAACAGGTGCCTCGTCAAAAGTTAATTAATGCAATTTCTTGCCTTCTTAATGAGTTTGAGATCAAACAATAAATAGTAAATAATAACAATACAGTAAATAGCCCTATTCCACAACTGTAGTAATCCATTTTATGTCAAGAACCGCTAAACTAAGTAAAGAGGAACAACATCCATCATTACTTTAAGACATGAAGTGTCTTTTAATTAATAAAAATAAAGAAAAAACAGTGAATTAGAAGCTGGGTTCAAACTTTTTACTGGTACTGTATAAGTCCCTGTGGAAGTTGTTACAATAGCCACAACATTATAAACAAGTTCTTAAAGGTAGACTGCCTTTCAGATTTTTCAAGTGTAGGTCATAAAAAGAATTTTCCCTCACACCCAATTATTTTTGTTTAGTGGACCGAAAGCCACTGAATTCGAATCATAGATTTTCAATTTTGTTAGTTTTTTTTTTTAAAGAACAATTAATGAATTTAAGGGCGGCACGGTGGTGTAGTGGTTAGCGCTGTCACCTCACAGCAAGCAGGTCCGGGTCCGAGCCCCGTGGCCGACGAGGGCCTTTCTGTGTGGAGTTTGCATGTTCTCCCCGTGTCCGCTTGGGTTTCCTACAGGTGCTCCGGTTTCCCCCACAGTCCAAAGACATGCAGGTTAGGTTAACTGGTGACTCTAAATTGACCGTAGGTGTGAATGTGAGTGTGAATGGTTGTCTGTGTCTATGTGTCGGCCCTGTGATGACCTGGCGACTTGTCCAGGGTGTACCCCACCTTTCGCCCGTAGTCAGCTGGGATAGGCTCCAGCTTGCCTGCGACCCTGTAGAGCAGGATAAAGCGGCTAGAGATAATGAGATGAGATGAATTAATGAATTTAGAGCCATGTGGCCCTAAATTCTCTGCTATTTTTTCGTGCTTCACCGTAACCCAATTCAAGATACTACATCATGCATCAGGTTGTGAGCTTTCCCTGTTTGCGCAAGGCATTGTGGGATACAAATTTGAAACAGGAGAAAAAAAATGGAGGACATGAGTGTGTGAATGAAACATGAAAGACCATCTACAGTAACGGAAAGCGAGAAGAAAAGACGTTATGTTGCAAAGGAAAGGAAATGCAGGACCAAACTAATAAATATCGGTGGTCAGCGAGCACCTCGGTGTGATCAGCTGTTCGTTTAGCGACAGAATGATGGAACTGTCAGTGCACGGTCAAGGTAAACCTGTAGATGGCAGTAATGCAACACTGTGGATGCCAGCTGCTGTAAAACCCAAAAGAAGAAGAAGGTAAATCTGCGCATGCGCACACGGACTTCCTCTGTCTGCTTGACTACACGAAGTGAGCAATTTCATGCACATTATTTGCTCGGGAATCTCCTCAAATTAAATAACTTCCCAGCCACAGAATGGCCTGATATTTTGTGACATATTACAGAAAAAAACATATATCACAATGACCACATTTCAGAGGGAACTAAATTTCACCGATTTTATGAAATCGAAAGGCCGGGTCGCTTTAATATAAAGTTGTGGTTTGCCTTTGAGCCATAAATACTACTCTCCGAGCCGTGCTGTTATTGAAAATTAATCAACACCTTCTGATCAATTGGAATTCAACAGCATGGTGTGGTGTTGCTCAAGTGTTAAGGAGTAACATTAATTCTCATTTAAAGCACATGTATGTGCACATCCTTTTGTTAATCCTCCTATTTTTAATTAGCCCCTGAGTTTCTGCACAAATACTACAGATAATCCACCTCAACTGGTTTCTAAGCACACATGTCGTATGCACACTACACTCGTGCAAACCAAAATACACACATCGAGTGCGTGCACGTTGCGAAAGAAAACTCAGCTGGACGCAATTCCCTTTAATCTAGCTAAATGTGGAAAGTGGGGAAAGTGAGCATGAAGCTATGATCAAGGTTGAAATGTGTATACTGTCACGCTCACATACTTGTACACAGAGAGAGAGAGAGAGGGAGAGAGAATGAATACTTGTGGACTGTCTTAAGGTCTTAGCTTATTGTTATTGTTCATTTTAAAGTATTTTATTCAGTAATTTGAGTTAAACTAATAGGAAGCATATTGTATGTGGTTACAAGAGCGAGCAGTGTAGTGTAAAATACCCAGTTAACTCCTGCAGCATCAGAGTCAGCGTAATGCAACAGTGGGTGTAAAGGTAATTTTGTAAATTTCATTCAGGGCCGCTAATCTTAGCGTGCACCGCAAAGCTGAGTGATGTTGACAGCCAGACTTTCCCATGACTTGTGTCAACTGTGCTAATAAGAGCCATGCGTGCAGCAACTATGACGGGACTTTGAAGAACTGCTGTCGCTGGATCACTATTATCAATCACATTATAATACTGATTACTCCTGACTCACATTCTCAAATATTAGCATTGTAATGTTATATCATACCACAGCTCTGCTGAATTCATGAATCAGATTGGTGAGAAGGGGGTGGCACAGTGGTCGCCTCACAGCAAGAAGGTCCTGGGTTCGAGCCCAGCATGGGTTTCCTCCGGGTGCTCCGGTTTCCCCCACAGTCCAAAGACATACAGGTTAGGTTAACTGGTGACTCTAAGTTGACCGTAGGTGTGAATGTGAGTGTGAATGGTTGTTTGTCTCTATGTGTCAGCCCTGTGATGACCTGGCGACTTGTCCAGGGTGTACCCCGCCTTTCGCCTGTAGTCAGCTGGGATAGGCTCCAGCTCGCCTGCGACCCTGTAGGACAGGATAAGTGGCTACAGATAATGGATGGATTGGTGAGAAGGCATTGATTAATTTTCTACAACAGTGGCTCTGACAATAGTCCTGGCTCGAAGTCAAATCATAGTAATCCAAATCATATTAACGTGCATATTCTAATCTAGTACATGATTGTTTCTTTACTAACAACTCACTCACAGAGACTTGGCAGACACATAAGCTAATAATAAGCTAATAATCTACATAAGCATGTAAAGTCTGTTGTTATTCAACAAAGAAAAACATACGATCATTGCTATGGTGAAGCTTTCAGGAAGGAGATGTTTATTTTCCATTTATGGAAGCAGTCTCAGGTGTCAGTACTTTGTAACGCTGTGTAGGTTTTAAACTACGGGAGAGATTTAAGGACACAGGAGTTTCTTATTTCTGGTTTTTCTGTAACATGACTTTTTTATTTTGTCTTAATAACTTGAAAAAAGAGAACAACAAGACACTGGTGAGGGAACAAATGTTTATAATTTTGACATTTGTGATAATTAGGGGTTGAACAATTGGATTATTTGGATCGATGCATCAATTTAAAACCCTCATAAGGTCCACGCCTTGTAGTGGTGTGAGGGCTTGCGTACTTCAATGACCCAGAGAGTTATGCCAGGGGGAGTGTAAGCTCCCGGTAGGGTAATCCATGCTGGACAGGTTGAAGGGTAGAAGCCAGACAAAATGTGGACCACCCTCTCCCCAGAGGTAAAATGGGTTTGCGTAGGGCCAACAACCCTACCTAGAAAAAGCCAATGTTACTGAAGCATCGACGAAAACCCAAAATCAACCCATCCTAGGAGAGGAAGGGCCCCCCACACCAACGTGGGGAAGTCTGCCCAGAATAGAGTCAGATGGCAGAGATTCGTTGATGGCGTATGCTCCGTAAGGGGGGAAGGGCCTAAGTAATCAGTTTAAAAGGCAACAATTGAAAAAAACCTAGGCAACAATCATAAATCAATTATTATCATTATCATTGATTATATTTTTACCTCTGCCAACTTTGTTGGAGGAGGTTATATTTTCACCTCCCTTTGTTTGTTTGTTTGTTTGTTTGTTTGTTTGTTTGTTTGTTTGTCTGTTCCCAATGTAACTCAAAAAGTAGGGAACAGATTTTGATGAAATTTTGAGGTGGACCATGGATCAAGCAACAGTTGATTAGATTTTGATGCAAATCCGGATATGTATGAGGATCAAGGATCGTTTTGTCTGTTCCCAACGTAACTCAAAAAGTACTGAACAAATTTTGATGAAATTTGGTGTACAGCTTTAGTATTATCCTCTGTTCAAGTGATTTGATTTTCATGTTGATAATATGTGTCTCGGCGGACGTACGCACTCTACCGCATGCCCTTCTAGTTATGGGAAATGTATAGACAACTGGTTTGTGGTTAAAAATAATTCAGATTTTTAAACTGATATGTAAATAGGCTAGCACAGTGATTTGCCTGTAACTCCGATACTTAAAACAGTGCTTCACTATGTCATCATCATCATTCACAAAATAACAGTAGGCTTACCCCAGATTCCCAACAAAGTGAGTCACATATCGTCTGAGTATACTCAGTTGAATCATACTATATCATTGTGATTTAATAGTCTTGTAAAATATCGAAATATCCCCTTATGAACCAAAACAGTATCATAACATAGCAGATTCATTGGCATTGTCAAATATCAAAACATTAAAAATCAATTAAAACATAGTAACTGTTTGCAAATTGGTGTGGTATAAAAGGCATACAATACTTTGAAACATGCTGTCATTAAAAAAATAATCAGCTTGGGGGTAACAGTAAGTCATTTCACATCAGACCTCATCACCCCACCACGGTGCTGATAATTGTATTATAAAAGTATGCTATGGCATGTTTTAGTCCTTACTTAATAGGAACATTTCTTTTGCAGTTCTTTCTTCTGGAGCTTTCACAATGTTTCTAATTTCCAGCCACACCAAGTCAGAAACACACACACACACACGAGGAAAGAAATGTGTGTGCTGACAGGCTGGATTGTTGGTTCTGTCAAAACTATCATAATCATGCACATTGTTACATTTAGATGAAGTTTGACATACAGTGATGCAACCAGCCTACTCGATGCGAACTCTAGAGTGTCGTGATGAAGCACTGTACAACAACGGTCACTCTTGTGTTACTTTCGTTCACCCTGAAGTCAGCATGTCTCACCTTCCATAACCTTTCAAGGGACAAATAATTACTGCAGCAACATGGTTTTAGAATGCCATGCAATTAGTTTTGTGATTTTGTTTATATAAATTGGTGAAATGTGACACAATCTTATATCAGCTATAAGTAGATATTTTGCAGGTAAAATATAGAGAGGGCAACAAAGGTTTTATATATATATATATATATATATATATACACACGAACTACATCCAGGACACTGAGTGACATGTTTTTCAATATCTTCACTCGTGAGGAAATCGATGAATGGTTTTGATTAATTTGGGTATTTTTGTTTGTGAATGTGTCTATATAATAAAAAGAACATCACATGTTGGCTTAAAGATATGAAGTTTATCTTATCTTAATACATCGCAGATCTGATTGCTATATTTCCCAAAATTTGACTTTGACGTCATTCCCAGTGTTTTCCTGCTGCCTAGACGTGCATTTTCAAAATGGTGAACCGGTTCAAAATTAAAATTCTTTTGATTAACTTGTGTATTTTTTTGTGGATGTGTTCAAATATAAAGAACATGACACAGTGGCATGAAGATATGAAGTTTATCTTCTCATGTTGAAAATATTTTCACTCGTTCCCTTCACTCAGTCATGAATATATACATTCATCACTCGAAGATAAACTTCATATGTTCACACCACCATGTAATATATATATATATATATATATATATATATATATATATATATATATATATATATATATATATATATGAATTTATTCTATCCACATTCACTGGATATGAGCAATTGCACACTCTGATTGGCTACTCTACTACTAGGCTATCAGCTCATATAACATGAGTAGTGATAAACAAAATAGCAGAGCGCATCAAGTCAGATATATCACTTTGTTATCAAGTATTTAAAAGAAACACAAATAGCTAAAAGAATAATTTTTCCTCCAGTATCTCCTGTTCCACACTCCAGCCCAGTCGGTGGCAGTAATGCACCTTTAAGTTGGTTTGCCAACCGCCAAAAAAAAACCTAAAGAAGAAGAACAAAATGGTGGAGTGTTGTTGAACCAACCGAGGACAAAATAAAAACTCTACTTGAAAACAAAATGCCAAAAAAATACAAAAAAAAAGCACCAAAATACGGAATGAAAGTATTTTATGGTAAGAACGTATCTTTTTTATTTTTCAAGAATTATTATTATCGCATTTTTAACAAATTGCTACTGACATTTCGCCGGTTTGTTTACATCCTAAGCAGAAATGATTTTGTCTGATGTTTTGTACAAAGTTTATATTTATCAAATTTGCAAAAAACAAAAATAAAAATGCTCTGTTTCTCAAAATCCAGTGAATCTGGATAGAATAAAACAATTATTCCACTCAATCTCGTCATCCATGGCTTAAAGCCAACTTGCCGCTACGCGCCTCGTCAGCTATCAGCTCATGTACGACCCGATTTCGTGGAATAATTGTTAAATATATATGTATATACATATGGGGGGGGGGACAGAGGAAAGTTTAACAAATGATTAATAAAGAAGGTCTCTTTGGCATTCTGATTCAAAGCTTGGTGTAATCCTTTTATTTCTCTTCTTTTGCAAAGCTTTAAAACATTTTGCGGGGTTTTCTTCACAACCTGTCAAGACCACCCTCAAATTTTAATGGAGAGACATGGAGCACACCATGGTGTACTTTGCCCAAACTTAAGAAAGTTACTTTCCAGAATGTGATATTTGACAACCTTCAAATACTTCTTCAAAAGTGATCCGAGAGGTTTATATCACAATATTACTGTCTGTGCCAGTGCATGCATTGAGACTTTTACCAATGTAACACCCTGAAATAAAACACAAAAAGGAATAGTGGTGTTATAAATAATGCAAATACATCCACTTGAGAAATCTTCCACATTCCTGATTTGAAAAAGTGACAGAACTGTAGTGGTACAGAAGTACAGGAGGACAGTATATATTTCTGAAGTGATTGTGCTTGAATGTCTGCACTAGAAGGCACGTCTGTCAGTGTAAAAGTCTGATGTACGGTATAAAACTCCACTCCAAATCTGAACAGCGAAGGATAAGACAATCTTTATTGCTGTTAGTATGCAAGAATTAACAAGAAACTTTAAAAAAAATACAAATAATGGAGTTTGTTAATGAACAGTGTTCCGTGAGTTTGTGTTCCTCATATTACTTTGTTGCTCAGGATTACTGTAACGTGTCACTCGCGCTTTTGGCCGCTCAGGCTCTGACTGTGTGCTCCGTTAACAGAACAAACTGTTTCATGTTGAGCTTTCACTAAACACACAAACCCAGATCCACTGAAACAAAATGCACACAAACTCCTCAAACACTTCACAAGATTCAAGCTAAACAATTTAATCTTGCTTCATCATCTGATACAGTAATGTATCTGGAAAAGGCAGAAAAACCTATAAACATGTTTTATTCTTCAATACTGTATACCTTTAGCAGGTTAAAAAAAAACATAATAAAGACCACAAAAGTAATTTAAAGCAACAAAACCTTTTGTTTGTTAGGTTTCCCAGGCAGTATCCTCCTTCATTATTAAATATCAGGAATGTTCAAATTGTGCAAAATTACCAAATGGTGTAAAATGCTAGTAGAACAACATAACCACAAAATGGTTCAAAAGTTTGTCTCGCTTTCTGACTGTGGTATAAATTCTGTAATAACTTGCACGTCGTTGCAAAACCTCTGGATTATTAACTGTCTCCGTCTTCCATATCCTCTAAATAGCTTCTGAAGTTGTAACATTCACCAGATGTCACATGTTGGCTTCATGAAATCAGGTATGAGACATACATGTGATTTTCTTGATTTTTTTTTAATTATTGTTTTTATGAATTAAAAGACACTTCATGTCTTAAAGTAATGATGGATGTCGTGTCTCTTTACTCAGTTGAGCGCTTCTTGACATAATATGGATTACTACAGTTGTGGAATAGGGATATTTACTGTATTGTTATTATTTACTATTTACTGTTTGATCTCAAATACAATAAGAAAGCAAGTAACTTTTGACGAGGCACCTGTTAATTGAAAAGCATTCCAGGTGACTCCCTCATGAAGCTGGTTAAGATAATGCCAATAATGTGTAAAGCGTCATCAAGGTAAACAGTGGATACTTTGAAGAATCAAAAATATGAAATATTTTGGGGGGTTTTAACACTTTTTTTTGTTTACTACATAGTTCCATATATGTTCAATATTGCTCCAGTATTGTTCTGTGAAAAACCTATGAAAGAGTAGGTGTATCCAAACTTCTACACACACACACACACACACACACACGTATGTATGTATGTATATGTGTGTGTGTGTGTGTATATATATATATATATATATATATATATATATATATATATATATATATATATATATATGTGTGTGTGTGTGTGTATTTTCATCTGATTCAGCAACTGGATAATTGTGTATTAAGGCATTTTTTAATTATTATTATTATTATTATTATTATTATTATTAATGTACCTTAATCTGATAACATGTTTACAGTTTGCTAATTTGCATACAGGCCTGTTACATTGTTCTTGTGTATGAACACACACACACACACACACACACACACACACACACACACACACACACGAAGCTTGTTGTGACTATATATCCTGTTACTGATTAAATAATGTACTAAGAGAACTTGATCATGCTGCTGTGATTAGTTTTTGTTAAAGTTCTGAGCGACGCGCAGGAGGAAGTCTGAGCTGGAGTGAAAAGAAGAAGGGAAAAAAAACAAGAATAAAGTGGAACATAAAACAAAACTATTTCAGAAACGTCAAATATTTGCCTATAATTGCACATAATGGTCCCGGCGATGCTGTCAGTGGTGTTGTGGGCTCGGACCCGTGGAGTGTTTGAGGAGGTTGGGAAACAAGTCGTGCTCGAGTTTGGCTTTCGATAAGAGAAACTTCAGGGGAAACAACGTGCGTTTCAAAATATCGCCGGAGTGGACTGTGTTTCAAATACATAAATAAATAGATAGATAGATAGAATATTAAATCAATAAATAACATGCTTACCTCTTAAAAGAGCTGAACTGAGTCAGTCAGTCAGTGGTGGTGTCTCATTTACGGGCAGAATGTGGAGCGGATTAGCACAGTATTTCTCCAGCTCTGACGGAGCAGCGTGAAGCGCAGTGAAGCAGGAATGTGAGGAATGGGCTCAGGGAATGAGGGAGAGAGAAAGAGAGGAAAGAGGAGGAGGGGGTACGTAATGAGGGGAGGGTCGGACTCTGAAAAGGAAAAGGAACAGTCCTGCTGTCGACTGGAATACAATCAGACTCAGCTCTTTTCAGGATATAGGACCAAGTGACCTGGTGAATGTAAATGCAGGCTGCAGTGTACAGAAGTGGCTCTTTCACTAGGTGCTGTGGCTCCTCTACCCCTCAACAATACCCTCTCTCATATTACCTGTTGTTGTTCTATGTTTAAAGCGTATATACAGCACTGTGCAAAAGTCTTGTAGGCTGTCAAGCCTTCATAATATAGTAATGTTTTGACATTAAAATAAAACTACTACAGTATAACAAGACGTAAACAGCTATAATGTAAACAGTCAGTGCTCGAGGTGTGACAACACTTTGCTTTGTACACTAGAAGGGCACTGGGTAGAGTGCATACCTCCACCAAACCATGTATTATCAACATCATAATCAAACCACTCCAACCTAGGATAATACTAAAGCCGGACACTAAATTTTACAGCATTATTAAATCACAATGATATAGTATGAGTCAACTGAGTATCCTCAGACGATATGTGACTCACTTTGTTGGGAATCTGGGGTAAGCCTATTGTTATTTTGTGAATGATGATGATGACATAGCGAAGCACTGTTTTAAGTATTGGAGTTACAGGCAAATCACTGTGCTAGCCTATTTACATATCCGTTTAAAAATCTGAATTATTTTTAACCACAAACCAGTTGTCTGTACCTTAGAAGGCCATGCGGTAGAGTGCATACCACCGCCAAGACATGTATTATCAACATGAAAATCAAATCACTTGAACCGAGGATAATACTAAAGCTGTACACCAATTTTCATTGAAATTTGTTCAGTACTTTTTGAGTTATGTTGAGAACAGACAAAAAAAAATATCCTGGATCCACATACATATCCGGATTTGCATTACAATCTAACCAATTGTTCCTTGGCCCATGGCTCATTTTTTTCTCAAATTTTCATCAAAATCCATTCAGTACATTTTGAGTTACATTGGGAACAGACAAATAAACAAACCCATCTGAAGCAGTGAATACACGCGCACACACCCAGAGCACTGGGCAGCCACACCAGTGCACCCGGGGAGCAGTCAGGGGTTAGGTACCTTGCTCAAGGGCACCTCAGCCCAAGGCCACCCCACGTCAACTTAACTGCATGTCTTTGGACTGTGGGGGAAACCGGAGCACCCAGAGGAATCCTACGCAGACACGGGGAGAACATGCAAACTCCACACAGAAAGGCCCTCGCCAGCCACTGGGCTCGAACCCGGAACCTTCTTGCTGTGAGGTGACCGTGCTAACCGCTACACCACCATGCTGCCCAATCCATCTATTGACTCTTCCTGACTGATTACTCCGCCATCCCAATGGATTCAGCAGCAGAGGTAAGCTGATGAAGCACCATGGTAGCTCAAAGGCAGCTGGCTGGAGAATAATACCAGTATGAATTAACCACTAAAGTTAATCTACTCGGGCGGCACAGTGGTGTAGTGGTTAGCGCTGCCGCCTCACAGCAAGAAGGTCCTGGGTTTGAGCCCCGGGGCCGGCGAGGGCCTTTCTGTGTGGAGTTTGCATGTTCTCCCCGTGTCCGCGTGGGTTTCCTCCGGGTGCTCCAGTTTCCCCCACAGTCCAAAGACATGCAGGTTAGGTTAACTGGTGACTCTAAATTGACCGTAGGTGTGAATGTGAGTGTGAATGGTTGTCTGTGTCTATGTGTCAGCCCTGTGATGACCTGGCGACTTGTCCAGGGTGTACCCTGCCTTTCGCCCGTAGTCAGCTGATAGGCCCCAGCTTGCCTGCGACCCTGTAGAACAGGATAAAGCGGCTAGAGATAATGAGATGAGATGAGTTTATCTACTCACCAATGCATTCTCCCAAGCTCTCGGATCTCACCAAGCGCCAACTGTGCTGCGCAGCTCTCTCATTTCCTGTCCTGAAAAAAATATTCAGGCAAAGCCATGCAGTGAAAAGGCTTCCTGCTCCAATGGTCCTTGTAGTTCCAAGGCTGTCATCTCTGGCCCACTAGCTACTAACGCTCCCCCTTTCACGCTACCTGCACCCTTTGACATGGATGGTCAGCCTACATACATTATCAAATCCATCCTAAACTCCCATCATAGAGCGGGCAAACTAGAGTAACTCATAGGGTTGGAGGGGTATGGTCCTGAGGAGCAATGCTGGATCTCAGCCCACAACACTCTTGACCCCTTGCTCTATCAGGAGTTCCACGCTATGCACCAAGAGAAACTAGGTTCCCATCACAGGAAAAGAAGTTCCCAATTCTCACCCACACTTTCACATTCTCAATCACCGGACTTCTAATCTGACACATCTGTTCACAATCACAGCCAGAGACTATTTAAGGACTCCTCACACATACACAAACACACACAATGCGAAGTAATGCTCAATGTACAGTACACTCACCTGAACTTGTCAATCCTTTGTTTCTCGGTTCACTATTCTGGTTTTGACTTTATTTGTTTACCTGTTTAATGTATCTTTGTTCTTTGCCTCCGTCAAGTTGTTTGGTCATCACCTGAACCCTTTGTTGGTTTGTGACCACAATATTGCTTAATGTTTTGGATTTGACTGCTTTCTGTATTAAACATCTTAAACAGCACTTGCATCTGCCTACTGACTCTTGCTGACACATCTCACGAGTGCCACCGGTTCTGCAGATGGAAATGCTTTGTTGAAGTGGCAGAAGACCATCCCAGGTTCCACTTCTGTCAGCCAAAAACAGAAAGCTGAGGCTACAGTGGGCACTAAAATTGAAGACTGAAAAACATAGTCTGGTCTGATGAATCTCGATTTTTGCTGAAGCACAGATGGTAGGGTGACAATTCAGCACCAACAGCATGAATCCATGGACCCAGCCTGCCTTGTATCAACAGTCCAGGCTGGTGGTGGTGGTGTAATGGTGTGGGGAATGTTTTTTTTCTTGGCACACTTTGGGACCGTTAATACCAGTCAATCATAGCTTGAATACTGCAGCCTATTTGAGTATTGTTGCTGACCATCTGCATCCCTTCAACGCCACCATTTCCCATCTTCTAATGGCAACAGCCAGCATGATAATGCACCATGTCACAAAGCAAAAGTCATCTCAAACTGGTTTCATGAACATGACAATAAGTTCAATGTCCTTCAGTGGCCTTCCCAGTCACTGGGTCTGAATCCAGTAGAACACCTTTGAGACATAGTAGAACGGGAAATTCACAGCACCTGAAAGTGCACCTGAAAAATGCAGGAACTGTGTGATGCATTCATGTCAACGTAGATCAAAATATGAAAGTAATGTTTGAAACATCTTGTAGAATCCATGCTATGAAGAATTGAGGCTGTTTTGAGAGCAAAGGGAGACCCTACCTGGTATTAATATAGTATTGCTAATAAAGTGTCCAGCGAGTGCATGTAGTTTTAGTCTCATTGGTTCCTGACTGAAACCAGAAGGTGAAATAGCTTTTGAATATCGTTTCCTACAGCCTCAGAAGCACTTTGCTTCAGAAGCAGTTTGCTGATGAAGGATTATGTTGGAAATGATTTGTCTACTACTGTACTATGCCAGCTCTATTAATATGAAAATGATTTTTATATGTGTTCTCTCTATGTCCCCAGGGGCCACTTAAGTAATAGGTAGCATGGTGGTGTAGTGGTTAGCACTGTCACCCCACAGCAAGAAGGTTCTGGGTTTGAGCCCAGCGGCCGATGAGGGCCTTTTTGTGTGGAGTTTGCATGTTCTCCCCATGTCTGTATGGGTTTCCTCCAGGTACTCTGGTTTCCCCATGTGGTTAGGTTAACATGGGGTGGCCTTGGGCTGAAGTGCCCTTGAGCAAGGCACCAAACCCCCAACTGCTCCCTGGGCGCTGTAGCATAGCTGCCCACTGCTCTGGGGATGTGTGTGTGCTCATTGCTCACTTGTGTGTGTGCATGCGTGTGTTCACTGCTTCAGGTGAGTTAAATGCAGAGGACAAATTTCACAAATAAATGCTTCTTCTTCTTCTTAATAATAATAATAATAATAATAAACACTGTAATCGTGTTCAAGTACAATATTAAATAAATCTCATCTCATTATCTGTAGCCGCTTTATCCTGTTCTACAGGGTTGCAGGCAAGCTGGAGCCTATCCCAGCTGACTACGGGCGAAAGGCGGGGTACACCCTGGACAAGTCGCCAGGTCATCACTGGGCTATACATAAGTCATCTTAATTAATTAATTAATTAATTAATTAGATAGATAGATAGATAGATAGATAGATAGATAGATAGATAGATAGATAGATAGATAGATAGATAGATAGATAGTGAATATTTCACTTTATTCAGCTGTATTTCTTGGGGCAGAATGATGATGCAGCAGGTAGTGTTAGTACCTCCCAGGTCTCTGGTTTGATCCTGAGCTCAGTGTGGAGTTTTGCATTTTCTCTCCACGTCCTTGTGGGTTTCCTCCCACCTCCCAAAAAGGGACATGTAGGTGGATTGGTTATGGAAAAATTGCATGTGAACACGTGTGTGAGTCTGAGAATGTGTGTATGCATATTGCCCTGCAATGGACAAACATCCCAATCAGAGTCTGCACCTTATTCCCAGTGTTCCCAGGAGAGGCTCTGGATCCACCGCAACCCTAAACAGGATAATGATTGTATGTTGTATTTTACTTTGGGAAATTGATCCAGGTGGCACAGTGGTGTAGTGGTTGGAACTGTGCTGCCTGGATCAATTTCCCAAAGTAAAATACAACATATTTTACTGTGTGAATGAGAGTGTGAATGGTTGTTTGTCTCTATGTATCAGCCCTGTGATGACCTGGCGACTTGTCCAGGGGGTACCCCGCCTCTCGCCCGTAGTCAGCCGGGATAGGCTCCAGCTTGCCTGCGACCCTGCACAGGATAAGTGGCTACGGACAATGGATGAGATGGAAATCGATCCAGCCCAATGTCACATCCTTTTCTTAAACTGACATCAGGTTTGATTGGAAGTTTTGACTTATTCATACATATAACATCAGGAATTTCTTTTGAGGAGTAGAATCACACTGTGGTTTGATACCTAGATGCTATCTATGGTTGATATTCAGGGGCATCCCTTGAACAGTAAGAAGCTTGCTATTTCTGGGACTGGACAGCTTTTTCTAGATGCATGCCAGTATTCACTCATGCTTACTTTTCTTGAACCAGTCATCCATTACAAGGATATTACTCTGTTGACCTAGTTCTATAGAAAACCCAGCACACAACTGTAAAAGTGTTGTGTAGCCAGGGTTGGAAAAAGTAGAAAGAACTTATATTTAAATGAAAGTATAGACAGTGTGTCAAAACTCTTACACAAAGTGAGAGTAGGTAATTTTTTGAAGTATTTTTTGTGATATTTCTTGAAATTCTTTGTACATCCCAACAGCAATGAATAAATCAAATGCTCTGACAATAAAAAAGAAAAAAAAATCCATCATCTGTGGCAGTTGCAGGGCTGTAAAAAAAAAAAGACTGCCCAGTTATTTCATTTTGGTTTATTTGATCATATTTAGCTTTTATTTTTGTGCTACGTACCTATTTTGCATGCTTGCCTCGTTTTTATTTTTCAAGTACTACATGTATGAAAGAACATGATACGTGAAATGATTGGGCAAGGCTTTTTTACAGCCCTGCAACTGCCACAGATGATGGATTTTTTTTCTTTTTTATTCTCAGAGCATTTGATTTATTCATTGCTTTTGGGATGCAAAAAGAATTTCAAGAAATATCACAAAAATACTCCTAAAAATGACCTACCCTAGCTTTAATTGTATAAGATTTATTTTTAAGTGCTTTAATAATAAAGCATTTAATTATTAATAGTGTTAATAATATGTGTATTAAAATAAAAACAAGAAAAAAAGAAGAAGAAAGTTGCTGGTGTGCACAAAAAACTACCTGAGAGAAGTCTGAACTCCATGAATATGATGAAGTGTTTCTGACAGGAAAATGGCTGGACAGAGGGAGATATTCTAGAAGGTGAAATGTACCAGAGATATCATAAATCATCTAACAAACAATGTGTGCAGTAGATACTCGTGTGCACCAGATACTTTCTTGTTCACGTCAGAAATGTTCTTGCATGCGCCAGAAAATTTCTATTATTTTTTTCACATGTCCCTTTAGGGGCTTCCAAATAAACAAATGTGTAATAAGTGATGACTGATAGATCATTATTCAAAAATGTTTCTCTTGCTTCTTCACCAAACTTTTTTTTTTTTTTAACTATGGTAGAATATGTACTTATGACACTGATGCATGAAAGTATAATAGAGACACAACATCTGGACTTTGTATTATAAATATTTCAGATGAAATCAGGTGTGTTTACTATGTGATTTGTTTAAAGGTATTTAAATAAAAATTATATTTCAGGATCTTTGTAGTATTTTATATACACACACATACATGCATACATATATACAGCGCCCTCCACAATTATTGGCACCCCTCATTAAGATATGTTCTTAGGCTTCTAATAAATTCTTTTTTTTAAAAAATAATATAGGACAACAATGCAAAAAAAGAGAAAAATCCAACCTTTAATTCAAGTGCATTTATTCAGTGGGAAAAAAATCCCACATTAAGAAATAATTCTTTTACATGAAATCATGTGTGCCTCAATTATTGGCACCCCTGCTGTTAATACTTTATACAACTCCCTTTTGCCAACAAGACAGCGCTTAATATTCTCCTATAACATTTCACAAGATGTAAGAATGCAGAGAGAGGGATATTTGACCATTCCTCTTTGCACAATCTCTCTAAATCGTCCAGAGTCCTGGGTCCTCTCCTATGCACTCTCCTCTTCAGCTCACCCCACAGGTTTTCAACTGGGTTGAGGTCTGGGGACTGAGATGGCCATGGGAGGAGCTTGATTTTGTGTCTGGTGAACCATTTTTGTGTAGATTTGGCCACACGTTTAGGGTCATTATCTTGCTGAAAGACCCAGTAACGACCCATCTTCAGCTTTCGGGCAGAGGCCACCAGATTTTGATTTAAAATGTCCTGGTATTTCAAAGAGTTCATGATGCCATGCACCCTAACAAGGTTCCTGGAGCCTTTGGAAGAGAAACAGGCCCACAGCATCACTGATCCTCCCCCATACTTCACAGTGGGCATGAGGTGCTTTTCTGCATACTCATCTTTTGTGATGTATTAGAGTGTTTGTTGCCAAAAAGCTCTATCTTGGTCTCCTCTGACCAAAGCACACGGTCCCAGTTGAAGTCCCAGTACCACTTAGCAAACTCCAGACGTTTATGTTTATGCTTGTAAGTGAGAAAAGGCTTTTTCCGTGCAGCCTCCCAAACAGCTTGTTGGCATGTAGATAGCGCCTGATGGTTGTTATGGAGACTTTCTGACCCCAAGATGCTACTCTTTGATGCAATTCTCTAACAGTGAGCTTTGGAGAATTTTTTACTTCTCTTACCATCCTCCTCACTGTGCGTGGTGGCAAGATAAACTTGCATCCTCATCCAGGCTTGTTTGCCACTGTTCCAGTTGTTTTAAACTTCTTGATGATTCCTCTGACTGTAGATATGGGCAGGTGTAGGCGAGTGGCTATTTTCTTGTAAAAAGTCGCCAGGTCACCACAGGGCTGACACAGAGACACAGACAACCATTCACACCTACGGTCAATTTAGAGCCACCAATTAGCCTAACCTGCATGCCTTTGGAGGAAACTGGAGCACCTGGAGGAAACCCTTGCGGAGAATGTGTAAACTCCACACAGAAAGGCCCTCGCCGTCTGCTGGGCTCGAACCCAGAACCTTCTTGCTGTGAGACAACAGTGCTAACCACTATACCACCGTGCCGCCCATCTATAAGAATCCTATAATTAAAATTAAGTTGATTCCAATCTAGCTTTGTCAACTTATGTATTTTTAAAGACTTGCAAAAATTTTTAAATGAACTGCGAAACAATAACACCTCCAAATTTACCAACTACAATTACCCCATTCTGTCGGCCCTGTGATGACCTGGCGACTTGTCCAGGGTGTACCCTGCCTTTCGCCCGTAGTCAGCTGGGATAGGCTCCAGCTCGCCTGCGACCCTGTAGAACAGGATAAAGCGGCTACAGATAATGAGATGAGATGAGAATTACCCCATTCTCAATAAATAAATTTAACCTGATTTGTCATCCTACATACTGTATATCATACAAAGATTATATTTAAGTCGAATTCCTGTTTCCATGGTTTTAGTATACAGTTTTGTCTGCTCCAAAGCCTGATCCAATTCCTCACATATTAAACAAGTCCATTATTCACTTAACCATTATACTATATTTTAGTATAAATACGCTGGTGATTATAGGAAATCGTGCGATTATAGGAATTTGTAAAAAAATTCAGAATATTTCTCGATATTCACCTCGAGCAACTCAGCAAAAGTGTCAACATAATCCTCACTGTAAGTGAGGAAGAATTACAAGTTATGAAAGAAAATGCTGTTCCTGAAAGCACTAAAGATGCTGCAAAGTTTGGTCTAAAACTCTTCAAAGGTAAAGTGGAATTGTGATTTATTTTATCAATTTCAAAACAAAGTATTTTATGTGACTCAGCGTAGATAAGTGACAACCCTGCGCCGCGCCGTTATTACATTTGCATACTGCTTTTGAAGTTTGAAATAAATTAGTTTTTTATATAATTTAAAAAAATTTATAATCACCTGTGTATTTATACTAAAACAATTATCCACCTCAGGCTCAGCGAATATTGGTGAATAATAACCGAGACTTTGTCTCGGTTATTATTCACCGATATTCACTTTGCCTTCGGTGAATAATTGTTAATTATTATATTGTATTATATAGACCTGAGTGTTTTACTGGGAAATCTGCCACTCATATTTTTCATATGAACTACATCCGGGACATTTGAGTAACACATTTTCCAATGGCTTCACTCGTGAGGAAATCAATGAATTGTTTTGATTATCTTGCATAGTTTTTGTTTGTGAATGTGTCCATATAATAAAAAGCACATCACACGTTGGCCTGAAGATATGAAGTTCTTGTGTTCAACATTCTTGTGTTGAAAAACTCATATTTTCATACGAAATACATCGTGGATCTGAGTGACATATTTTCCGATATTTCACTCCGATGACGTCACTCCCAGTGTTTTTCTGCTGATTTAACACACTTTGTTAAAATGGTGAATGGGTTCAAAATTTAAATTCTTGATTAACTTGCTTTTTTTTTGTCGATGTGTCCATACGCGTATAATATAAATAACATTACACGGTGGTGTGAAGATATGAAGTTTATCTTCTCATGTTGAACAATATTCACTTCACTCAATCGTTAATATGTTCACCACTTGAAGAGAAACTTCATATGTTCATCCCACCATGTAATATCTATATATTATATTATATTAAGCCAGGCGGCACGGTGGTGTAGTGGTTAGCGCTGTCACCTCACAGCAAGAAGGTCCTGGGTTCGAGCCCAGAGGCCAGTGAGGGCCTTTCTGTGTGGAGTTTGCATGTTGTCCACATGGGTTTCCTCCGGGTGCTCCGGTTTCCCCCACAGTCCAAAGACATGCAGGTTAGGTTAACTGGTGACTCTAAATTGAGCGTAGGTGTGAATGTGAGTGTGAATGGTTGTCTGTGTCTATGTGTCAGCCCTGTGATGACCTGGTGACTTGTCCAGGGTGTACCCGGCCTTTCGCCCGTAGTCAGCTGGGATAGGCTCCAGCTTGCCTGCGACCCTGTAGAACAGGATAAAGCGGCTACAGATAATGGATGGATATTATATTAAGCAGTGCTGTGGATCGCTAATGCTTTCCTTTGGTAATACTTGCTGAAAGAAAAACATTGACTTTCATCATTAATATAAAACAATAACAATGTTTTTCAGATTAGTGCTCCAGACCGTTCACCTTTCATTTTCTTATTTCGAGAATTTAGGTGTGCAAAAATAACTGAATTGACAAATGCTGTGACACCCACAACTGCTGATTCTTGACGTTCTGTTAAAAATCACTTTATTTAATACAGTTTTTAAAAATTGCTTCAAACAATCTGATCTTTGTGATGGAATACGCAACAGTTTTGAAACTGACCCTCTTAATATAAGCTGCAAGAGACAAAGGTCTCATTTTATGTATTGACACCTTGCTTTTATGGATTTGTGCCATGTGGATCCGTTTTGTTTTCTTTTGGAGATCATCTTCAATAAGAATTCAGTATGTGCTCTCGGAGAAGCATGGGAAATGCGTGAGGGAGTAAAGAGAATGAGGATCTGTGTTTCACTGAATCAGCTCTGTATTTGCTTCATTATAATTACTGCTGTAATCACACATATGAAGGCAATGCTAAGATCACCAAATGACTAAAAGTCTATCGAATAATTATATACAAGAAACAAAAGAGCAGTCAGTAAGCCTGTTTGTTGTTGTTGTTGTTGTTGTTGTTAGGGTTTTTTGTAATGAAACTTTGCATATCTTTAATTTGAAAAAATAATGTTAATAAGCAGGTTCAGTGAGTTTTGGTTTGAACAAAGTGGGAAAAAAAAACATGACTAACATTAGCATGAAAAAATAATAAATAAAATACACAAGAAAAGGTGAAGTCCTCTCTGTAGTGACCCCCAGTGGTGTAGATGGAGGCCTGGATACTTGGTTTATACTTTGATACGAGTCAAATCACAGCTATGAGACATTCTGAAAAGGAAACCAGCAGCTCTTTTGTTAATCAGGTTTCAGACACATATAGTGGTGTTTTTAAGAACGGACAGCAAAAAGGCAAAGAAAACATCATCTAAAAAAAAAATGAAGTCCATTGTTCGATACAGTCCAAGACACGTACGCAGATTTGTATCACAGAACACGCTACTTTCCTCCATCAGTCTGTCAACTTCCAGATTCCACTCGTCCTCTTCTTTTTTTGATTTCCAACATAAATGACTGGTCACAGTGGTATTTTACTCACAAATCCAATGTATGGAATATGCTGCGATAAATAGCCTATAACAAACTAGCAACTTTTCTGTTTATTCTTGTATTTAAAAAGCAACAAAGTTTTATGTAAGAAATTATAAATGTCTTTTTCTAGAAAGAATATAAATTAAATTATTGCCCCCTGTTATAGAAGTTGTACTCTATTTCTAAGGTAAAACATATCAGCGATCAAAAATCAAACAATTTTTATGTGGGGAAAAAAAAAACAGGACTGTACAGGAAATTAAACTTTGGTCCATGCCTACTTTTTCCTCTAAGCATATTTTATAGAATGTGAGCAGTTACTCAAAATACACACACACTGAAAACCATACCAGTCTATGGTGAAACATGACCTCGGTACTGTTTTTTTTTTTTGCAAGAAAAAATGGAAGACAATCATTTAATGAAGCCAAGAATTCACATCGGAGTTCTGTTTTATTGCCAGGCTCATGGCGTTTCCCCCAGTCTCAGTGCTGTCATGAGGTTTCAGGTTCATGTCTTTGCAGAATCACTGCTGTGGAGCTTAATTGGTGCTTAAATCTGTCCACCAAACACAGAGATACTTCACTTTTTGGAAAGGAATTTCATTTTGTGACCTGCAAAGACAGAGATTCCTTCAGTAAGAGCTTTATGAATATCCAGTCAGAGAAAAAAAAAATCCCCCCCCCAAGAAACACAAGAAAGCTTACCAAGCCCTTTGAGAAACTTGTTGACCCCTCGATTCTCAGCTCCAGGCAGTGCGTCCAGGTAATCTTGAGCCCTTACCTCAAACAATCCTGTACAATGAGAAAGTATCTATTAAATTAAGTATGTTTTTAGCATGAAGGGAAGCTGTAATGAGCTTGATGAGCACCTACAGTACCTCTAAGTCCCTGCCTGCGCATCTCCCTCTCCTGAATAAAGGCTGCGAACATCTGTGTCTCCATGAAGACCTCCAGAAAGCGGCGCAGACTCTTTGAAGACACAGCCTTGCGGAAGGCCTCGCGATGGAAGGACAAAGGCGTGGGGGAGGAGGAAGAGGCTGAGGACTCTTCATCACGTTCGTTTCCCCCCATAAAGAGCGAATAGTGTCCGACTATTTCCACAAAGAAGCGGACAAAAGCTTCGGACACCACAGCGCTCAGAGAGCAGTGTTCTGAAAATATATGTACAAAAACTGGAATATGTGCGATTCTTGTAATTCTTTCAGCAACATAAGGTTCATGAATCAAATCCATAGTCAAACTCAAATATCAATTAATCCTTCAAAGCCCTAGTCTGTTATTCAGTTATTCATCCTGAAGTATACTATGGATAAGTTAATACTATGGAAATCGAGTCATACATGAGCTGATAGCCGACGAGGCGCGTAGCACTGAGCTGGCTATAAGCCACGTACAACAAGATTGAGTGGAATAACTGTTTTATTCTATCCACATTCACTGGATTTTGAGAAACAAGGGCATTTTTATTCTCATCTCATCTCATTATCTCTAGCCGCTTTATCCTGTTCTACAGGGTCGCAGGCAAGCTGGAGCCTATCCCAGCTGACTACGGGCGAAAGGCGGGGTACACCCTGGACAAGTCGCCAGGTCATCACAGGGCTGACACATAGACACAGACAACCATTCACACTCACATTCACACCTACGCTCAATTTAGAGTCACCAGTTAACCTAACCTGCATGTCTTTGGGCTGTGGGGGAAACCGGAGCACCCGGAGGAAACCCACGCAGACACGGGGAGAACATGCAAACTCCTCACAGAAAGGCCCTCGCCGGCCACGGGGCTCGAACCCGGACCTTCTTGCTGTGAGGCGACAGCGCTAACCACTACACCACCGTGCCGCCCGGCATTTTTATTTTCTTGCAAATTTGATAAATAAAATGTAATAAATAGAATGTAAACAAATTGGCAAAATGACAGGAGCAATTTGTGAAAGATGTGATCGTAATAATCCTTGAAAAATAAAAAAGATACGTTCTTACCATCAAATACTTTTATTCCATATTTTATTGCTTTTCTTTTGTATTTTTGGGGTTTTCTTTTCGAGTAGAGTCTTTATTTTGTCCTCGGTTGGTTCAGCAACACATGCCGCCATTTTGTTTTTCTCTACTCACGGTATATGAGCTGATTGGCTACTCTACTACTAGGCTATCAGCACGTGCGATTGCTCATATCCAGTGAATGTGGATAGAATAATAAAAGTTAGTCGTAAAGTGGACATTATTTGAAACAACAGGCTTGTGTTAATTTAAAGAGCTTTCTGAAACAGATAATGTACCAGAGGGAAGGTCTCCTCTGTCAGACGCCAGCTCTTTCCTCTTCTCCAGGACATACTCAAGAGCAGTTTGCAGTTTGTGAGGCAAAATGGAGTCTTCATCATCCATCTAAAAAAAAATAATAATAATAATACTAGTAAGAACACATAAGCAATAATTTGAAAATGATCAGTAGTCTCACTGTGGTTTTTTAACACTGAATTCTTGTAAAATGTAAGAAAACATTATTAAATATTTAAGAATATTCAACTCTGTGTAGATCTTTATTCATGCAGTTTAACAAAGATTTTAGTGAGACACTGAAACAGGGCTTTCACAGGAAGGTATAAAGTCCTACCTGTCGTAGGAAACGACTATTGCCAAGGTCCACCACCAGGACCTGTGGGAGAAAGAGGAGAGAATAATGTCATTTCCTGTGAGTGTGCCAGTTTCAGTTTTATCTCCGCACAGCTATTGTTTCACTGAGGAAGAAGGGCAGAGTTCAGGGCCGGCAGATAGAGTCCACCTGAACAGGAAGTGCTCATGGAAAATATTAGAAACAGATTGCCCTTTGACCTCCTTGCCAGTGCCATTACTCTCCACATACACTATTATTAGAGGAATTCGCTCCTCTTTTTGACTGTTATTTCCTTCCTTAGATCATGACAGAAATGCATCACGACATTGGTTATTTTCCTATAACAGCATGCTCGATCATGCTTTATTCCTCTTATAGCAAAGCAATTTGCCAAAGCTGAAAATTTACTAAGAAATGATGCATCATATTTTTTAAGAGTTATGGAATTTAATCTTGTGGAATGTCCATGAAACAAGTTAGTTCTGGTTATCCCTTATGTTATAGCAGCTACAAACGTTCTCTCACCAGCCTCTCTTTTTTTTCTCAAGTTAATAAGACACAAAATGCAGCTTGTCATATTACAGAGAAACCAAGAAGCACAAACTCCTCTGTCTTGAAGATTTTCCTGTGGCTGTTACAAAGCACTGACATCTGAGACACCTTTTATAAATGTTAAATGTTCCTTTGTTAAATAACCCATTTTTAACCTGTTTATTAATAGCTCTGCGGCACGGTGGTGTAGTGGTTAGCGCTGTCGCCTCACAGCAAGAAGGTCCGGGTTCGAGCCCCGTGGCCGGTGAGGGCCTTTCTGTGTGGAGTTTGCATGTTCTCCCCGTGTCCGCGTGGGTTTCCTCCGGGTGCTCCGGTTTCCCCCACAGTCCAAAGACATGCAGGTTAGGTTAACTGGTGACTCTAAATTGAGCGTAGGTGTGAATGTGAGTGTGAATGGTTGTCTGTGTCTATGTGTCAGCCCTGTGATGACCTGGCGACTTGTCCAGGGTGTACCCCGCCTTTCGCCCGTAGTCAGCTGGGATAGGCTCCAGCTTGCCTGCGACCCTGTAGAACAGGATAAAGCGGCTCGAGATAATGAGATGAGATTGATAGCTCTGGATTATGGTGAGCATCCACCATACAAGTTACGGTGACCTGGATGTTACTATAGTAATAGTAACAATATTCTCAAACTCAAGCCTTTACAGATGGAGAGGGGGTCTTACTTCCTCCAGGGGAAGCTCTTTGAGTCGAGGCAGAGAGCTGGACAGCAGGCCCACAATGAAAGGAGTCGGAGTGCAAACAATGTCCATCATAGCAGGGGGCAACACAGGGATGTATGTGTGCTGCCATGTGAAGGGATAGAGCAGGGCCACCACTGCATGACAACACTGAGACAGTGTGCTAGAGAGAAAGACAGACAGAGACAAAGAGATTAGATTTGATTCAGTATTATTATGGTGCTAGGACAACAAAATGGAGTATCTAACCAGGTAGTGCAATAGTAGTGAAGTACAGAGTAAGCAAATAAATACACTATATGACCAAAAGTTGGGAGACACCTGACCATCACATTCATATATGAACCTTTCCTAAACTGTTGCTACAAAGTTGGAAACACACAATTGTATTGGATGACTGTGTATACTGTAGCTTTACAGTTTCCTTCCCTGGAACTACGAGACCCAAACCTGTTCCAGCATGACAGTGCACCTGTGCACAAAGCGAGATCCAGGAAGACATAGCTTGCCAAGGTTGGAGTGAAGAACTCAAGTGTCCTGCACAGAGCCCTGACCTCAACCCCACTGAACACCTTTGGGATGAACTGGAACACTGACTGTGCTCCAGGTCTACTCACGCAGCATCACTACCTGACTTCACTAACGCCCTTGTAACTGAATGATCACAAATCCCCACAGCTATGCTCCAAGTTCTAGTGGAAAGCCTTCCCAGAAAAGTGGAGGCAGTTAGAACAGTAAAAGGGGACTAAACATGGATATATGGCTGTGATGGTCAGGTGTCCAAAATCATTTGATTTTATAACGTGGTATAGCAAGGTATATAATATACAGATTGTATTATCTGAGTCTTACAGAAATCATTCCTGTTACTTGAGTTGATAATGGGATTTTACAATTACTCCTTAAGGGCGGCACGGTGGTGTAGTGGTTAGCGCTGTCACCTCACAGCAAGAAGGTCCGGGTTCGAGCCCCGTGGCCGGCGAGGGCCTTTCTGTGCGGAGTTTGCATGTTCTCCCCGTGTCCGCGTGGGTTTCCTCCGGGTGCTCCGGTTTCCCCCACAGTCCAAAGACATGCAGGTTAGGTTAACTGGTGACTCTAAATTGAGCGTAGGTGTGAATGTGAGTGTGAATGGTTGTCTGTGTCTATGTGTCAGCCCTGTGATGACCTGGCGACTTGTCCAGGGTGTACCCCACCTTTCGCCCGTAGTCAGCTGGGATAGGCTCCAGCTTGCCTGCGACCCTGTAGAACAGGATAAAGCGGCTACAGATAATGAGATGAGATGAGAATAACTCCTCAAGTCACTGTATGTGCCTGACCATTTTGACCACAAGGTGGCACTAAGGTACAAGACTTTTACCTTCACTAATCTGATAACTTGAAATTAGATGTAAAAGATATTAGATGAAGGGATTTAAACAAAAACAGGATTCAATTAAAAAAAAAGGAAATCATTGCTGACTATACTGGACTAAATCCATCAAACATTTGTCATGATTGGTGAGCAAACAGCCATCAACAACACAAGGTTAATATGTTGCATCTGTGAGTGAGTCTGTTTTCATTTATACTCCTTGAATAACAATTTGAATAGATGGAGCCAATTTTCCACTCGTTTCTAAGCAGTGACACGTCATCCTTTTCTGAAATCATATTTCTCATTTTAACATCTTAACAAGCACTCGAGGAAAAATGACAGCAAAAAGATATCGATTTGTAATGCAGCAAGTTGTGTTGCACAATGCTGGCTATGGGATTTATTTTTGGGGGGATTGGGGAGGGGGAGGAATATGTTTTTAATCCATCAAAATGTACACAACACAGTCAATCTCTATTTTGCTAACACCAGCGCCTGGCCCGTAGCAGCTTTTTCCAAAAGAAAAAAAATATGTGACTTTCATTCCCATAGCAACGTTATAACAGTTCAGCATTTTTTCCTCTAAGACAAATGGTTCCAGGGGCCACAACTTTTTCCTTCACTTCTCGTGTCACAACTCTGTTTGTCTCCTCTGCTGAACATTTATGAGAGTCTCAAGACCCAAATTCTCCAACTGGTAAAAACACTTAGATAACCATAGTGTACACTTATTCTGTATACACTACCGTTCAAAAGTTTGGCGTCACCCAGACAATTTTGTGTTTTCCATGAAAAGTCACACTTTTATTTACCACCATAAGTTGTAAAATGAATAGAAAATATAGTCAAGACATTTTTCTGGCCATTTTGAGCATTTAATCGACCCCACAAATGTGATGCTCCAGAAACTCAGGCCAAGTTTACATTAGACCGTATCTGTCTCGTTTTCTTCGCGGATGCACTGTCCGTTTACATTAAACAGACTGGAAACGCCGGGAAACGGGAATCCGCCAGGGTCCACGTATTCAATCCAGATCGTGTCTGGTCCGGTGCTGTGTAAACATTGAGAATACGCGGATACGCTGTGCTGAGCTCTAGCTGGCGTCGTCATTGGACAACGTCACTGTGACATCCACCTTCCTGATTCACTGGCGTTGGTCATGTGACGCGACTGCTGAAAAACGGCGCGGACTTCCGCCTTGTATCACCTTTCATTAAAGAGTATAAAAGTATGAAAATACTGCAAATACTGATGCAAATACTGCCCATTGTGTAGTTATGATTGTCTTTAGGCTTGCCATCCTTCCACTTGCAAGTGGTAAGTGACGCGCATGCCCGATATGCACTGGGATCACACACACAGCGGCTCAGTCCCGAATCACTGCTCGTGTGCTTCACTCGCGCGCTCTGTGAGCTGCGCAGGGCCGGAGTGCGCACCCTCCAGAGGGCACTCGCTGTTCAGGGCGGAGTGATTTGGAGCACAGGATGCCTGCAGAGCCGAGTGTATCCGTGTATTGGCGTTGCTGTGTGCATGCGAATCGTTTTAAAAACGTTAATCTGATGATCCGCTGATACGGTCTAATGTAAACCCCACCTCAATCTGCTCAAAGGAAGGTCAGTTTTATAGCTTCTCTAAAGAGCTCAACTGTTTTCAGCTGTGCTAACATGATTGTACAAGGGTTTTCTAATCATCCATTAGCCTTCTGAGGCAATGAGCAAACACATTGTACCATTAGAACACTGGAGTGAGAGTTGCTGGAAATGGGCCTCTATACACCTATGGAGATATTGCACCAAAAACCAGACATTTGCAGCTAGAATAGTCATTTACCACATTAGCAATGTATAGAATGGATTTCTGATTAGTTTAAAGTGATCTTCATTGAAAAGAACAGTGCTTTTCTTTCAAAAATAAGGACATTTCAAAGTGACCCCAAACTTTTGAACGGTAGTGTAAATCAGGGTTGGGAAAAAAAAAAACTTCCACAATATTCATAATCTACGTTCTCTAAGTATGCTTAGGTAAATGAGCATCTTTACCTCGCTGCAAAAAAAAAAAAAATTAAATCTCAACTATAGTCAAATTTATCTAGAATTTCCTATAATGCGATTACAAGATTACAATAAACTAAATATAGGATTGCTAAAGCTAGTTCTAGTCGTCTTTACTCATTTCAAGCTTTAAAGTTTCTTATTCTATTGACACTTAAAAGATTGAAATTGAAAAAGTCTGTAAATTAGTTGAATAATGGTTTATTTTTATCTCATTATAGGAAATGCAAGATCAATTTGACTATAATCAGGATCTTTTCGCTTGCTAAGATATCTTTTTTTGCCACGTACAGTACAACTAAACAATAATACCTGAGCTTGTCTGCTGTGAAGATCACTCTCCGCTCCAGCAACAGTGAGGCGAAGACTCTCAGGAGTAGACGCAGACTCAAAGAGGAGAAGAGACATTCGAAATCTACATGCTCCAGCCGTGAGTCAGAGGGACGACACAGCTCTATTACCTGAGACAGAGAGAGAGATATATGTGGGTTGACAAGCAATTCACAGGTTGTGCTGGAGTTGTGCTTATTAAGAATGAAAGTGACAGGTGGCAGTACTATACAGAACAAGATCAACTGTGAGCTACTACTCACTTACATACACCCCCGCTCTCGCTTATATCAGAATGTAAGCAGTTGAAAAAATAGGACACTTATTATGAATGTTGACTTCAACAAATAATGAACCCTGAAACAAGTAAGTAAAGAGCAGTGTCTCTCCCCAGGGATTTCAAACAGCATCCTGGTACACTGTCATTTTGAAATAGCATTTTGCTTCTTGAAATAGCATCAAAATCCACGCTATATGTTTGGTAAATACATTCAGTCGGTAAACAGGAAGTCGATGTGCAATAGACCTGAAAATGGTATACACGGTATAAAACCCCAAGCTGAAGCTCAATACCAAATATCAAGCAGTTGTGATTTGTAGTTGCTGAGAAAAGTGTTATGAAAATTTTGTAAATCCACGCTACATGTTTCGTAAATACATTCAGTCAGTAAACAGGAAGTCAATGTGCAACAGACCTGAAAACGGTATACATGGTATAGAACACCAAGCTGAATCTCAGTACCAAATATCAAGCAGTTGTGATTTTTAGTTGCTGAGAAAAGTGTTATGAAAATTTTGTAAATCCATGCTATATGTTTCGTAAATACATTCAGTCGGTAAACAGGAAGTTGATGTGCGACAGACCTGAAAATGGTATACACGGTATAAAGCCCCAAGCTAAAGTTTGGTACCAAGTACCAAGTGGCTATGATTTGTGATTGCTGAGAAAAAGGGTGTTTCAGATAGACGGCGATACGGACGGATGGACAGAGATAAAAAAAACAGTATACCCTCCCCTCCTTCGGAGTGGGGGTATAATAAAAAGTTATAAAGGGTTCCCTGTAGCGCTTGAAGGGCTTCTATGCTCTGCCCCACTGGCGGAACCCTGAAATGTTCCATGCACAACCCTGCACTCAACAGCAAGTTCCTCTTTAGGAAACTAAGGCCCTGTCCACACAGCAACGGATTCAGGTGAATCTGATAAAATTGTTTATCGTTTCGGCCTGGCGTCCACACAGCACCGGCATTTTGGGTGCCCCAAAATGAAATCTTTTGAGAACGGGTTCCAGAGTGAAAAAATCTGGCAACGGCGCCGTTGCGAAGTCATCTGGATGAGTAGAACGGATTTGTTTACGATGACGTCACAACCACATGACTGTGAGTGCTTCACACCAGGTAGAAGTGTAACGAACTTGATGCGAGTTGTCAACAAATCCTATAACTTGGTTCATGAAACGCACTTACAAAATATTTTCACTGTGAATATTTATTGTGTAATGGTGCAAAGTGAGAGAGAGAGAGAGAGAGAGAGAGAGAGAGAGAGAGAATAGCCCTTAGGGCAGAGTCTTTAGTCCAAACACTGCGGAAGCAGTACCAAACCGCGCACCACCCGTGCGCTTTCCAAAAACAAAAACAAAAACAATCCCGCCAGCAAAAATAGGAAAAAAAAGGAGCAATCTCACCTCTTCAGATGTTGGTTTAAGTCCGACAATACATTCCTCAAAAAGGGCGTAGAAGAACAAAGTAATCCATCAACGTGTAGCATTCAATTTATTCCGGACCATTAAAGAATTCTGGAGGATATCAGAATGTTGGCGTACTGGCTTCCATCTACCCCCATTCATTCCTCTTTCCGCGTCTTTCATTTTACGCTACTGATTAATAATCAAAACTTTATGTGGCTGAAGCTACAGAAGAAGGGGTTTATGTGCATGCGTCTACTTCTTCTATTGTTCTGGTGTCTTCGATGGGACCGTCTTACAGCGCACATAGAGGTGTGGCATGTGTATTGCATTGTTTTCAGCAAGCGTTGCGTTGCCATATGTACCTGATATTTTACTGATCCGTTGCCCATGTGGACGCAATATTAAAAAAAAAAAATCTCGTTGCCGTTGTGTGGATGTAGCCTAAGAGCTCTTGACTATCCAAAGAACCCTTGAAGGGCCCTTTTTAGTTAATTACACTAAATGGCCAAAGGTTTGTGGACACTTAGCCATCACATCCCGTATGTGGTTCTTCCCCCAAACTGTTGCTACATAGTTGGCAACACACAACTGTAGCATTACAATTTCCCTTCACTCAAACTAAGGCCAAGTTTACATTAGACCGTATCTGTCTCGTTTTCTTCGCGGATGCACTGTCCGTTTACATTAAAATGCCTGGAAACGGGAATCCGCCAGGGTCCACGTATTCAATCTAGATCGTGTCAGCTCCGGTGCTGTGTAAACATTGAGAATACTCGGATACGCGGATACGCTGTGCTGAGCTCTAGCTGGCGTCGTCATTGGACAACGTCACTGTGACATCCACCTTCCTGATTCGCTGGCGTTGGTCATGTGACGCAACTGCTGAAAAACGGCGCGGACTTCCGCCTTGTATCACCTTTCATTAAAGAGTATAAAAGTATGAAAATACTGCAAATACTGATGCAAATACTGCCCATTGTGTAGTTATGATTGTCTTTAGGCTTGCCATCCTTCCACTTGCAAGTGGTAAGTGACGCGCATGCCCGACATGCACTGAGATCACACACACAGCGGCTCAGTCCCAAATCACTGCTTGTGCGCTCCACTCGTGCGCTCTGTGAGCTGCGCAGGGCCGGAGTGCGCACCCTCCAGAGGGCACTCGCTGTTCAGGGCGGAGTGATTTGGAGCGCAGAATGCCTGCGGAGCCGAGCGTATCCGTGTATTGGCGTTGCTATGTGCACGCAAATCGTGTATTGGCGTTGCTGTGTGCACACTAATCGTTTTAAAAACGTTAATCTGATGATCCGCTGATACGGTCTAATGTAAACCCCACCTAAGAGGCCCAAACTTGTTCCAGCATGACAATACCCCTGTGCACAAAGTGAAATCCATGAAGACATGGTCTGTCAGAGTTATTTTCAAAGAACTCGAGAGTGTCCTACACAAAGCCCTGGCCTCAACCCCACTGAATACCTGTGGAATGAACTGGAATCCAGACCTCCTCACCCAACATTAGTGCCTGATCTTACTAATGCTCATGAGGCCAAATGGGCAAATTTCCATAGCCATGTTGCATAATGTAGTGGAAAGCCTTTCCAGAAGAGTGGAGGTGGTTATAACCGCAAAGGGGGACTAAATCTGGAATGAGCTGTTCAAAAAGCACATATGGACGTGATGGTCATGTATCCATACATTTTTGGCGATATAGTGTATATCCCATAAATTGTGAGTGTGATTTTATAAACATACACATCATACTGTATAATGTGATAAATCTATCCATCATATTTCTTTCATAGTTGTGAAGCTATGACTCCTTTCTTTCTTAAGTTACAGTTATAATGAAGGGTATACATGTAGAGGCTGGAAATATCAGGTTCAGTACACAATGTCTTGAGAAACAGGGAGTTTTGGATAGATGTCCTTTATCTAATTTGCAAGCAAAGTGCTGGTGTAGCTTTAAGGGTGGACGAGTTAGTCTTCAAAATTTCTAGAGAAGTATAAATGACAATGCAATCTCTATATTATACTCCCAAAGTTGGTTGCACCAGCAGAATGTAAAAAGAATCTAAAGTAGCCTAGTTTGAGCCTAGTTAGTTTGTTGCCTCACACAAAGCAGGTTCTGGGTTCAAACCTGCCAGTCAACCAGGGCCTTTCTGTGTGGAGTTTGCATGTTCTCTTCGTGCCAGCATAGGTTTCTTCCAGGTGCTCTTGTTTCCTCCCAGTCAGAAGACATGCAGATTAGGTCAACTGGCCACTCAATTGCCCATAGGTGTGAATGTGAGGTGGGGTTTACATTAGACCGTTTCAGCGGATCATCAGATTAACGTTTTTAAAACGATTAGTGTGCACACAGCAACACCAATACACAATTCGCGTGCACACAGCAACGCCAATACACGGATACGCTCGGCTCCGCAGGCATCCTGCGCTCCAAATCACTCCGCCCTGAACAGCGAGTGCCCTCTGGAGGGTGCGCACTCCGGCCCTGCGCAGCTCACAGAGCGCGCGAGTGTAGTGCACAAGCAGTGATTCGGGACTGAGCCGCTGTGTGTGTGATCCCAGCGCATATCACTTACCACTTGCAAGTGGAAGGATGGCAAGCCTAAAGACAATCATAACTACACAATGGGCAGTATTTGCATCAGTATTTGCAGTATTTTCATACTTTTTAATGAAAGGTGATACAAGGCGGAAGTCCGCGCCGTTTTTCAGCAGTTGCGTCACATGACCAACGCCAGCGAATCAGGAAGGTGGATGTCACAGTGACGTTGTCCAATGACGACATATCCGCGTATTCTCAATGTTTACACAGCACCGGACCAGACACGATCTGGATTGAATACGTGGACCCTGGCGGATTCCCGTTTCCCGGCGTTTCCAGGCGTTTTAATGTAAACAGACAGTGCATCCGTGAAGAAAACGAGACAGATACGGTCTAATGTAAACTTGGCCTGAGTATGAATAACTGTTTGTTTCCGTGTTAGCCCCGTTACAGATTGGCGACCTGCCCAGTGCTTTCCCCCGCCTTTTGTCCAATGTTAGCTGGGATTGGTTCCAATTTTCCCCGCCCTGATGGATAAGTGTATAGATAATGGATGGAAGGATGAATGCCTATTTGATGTCTTCTTCATACTTGTATCAGTAAACAAAGAGCAAGTATAATAATAAAGGACAACCCCAAATCAAAAACATTGGGATGGTATGCTGACATTGAAATTAAATCCGAAAACAACAATTTGTAAATAATCTTTCACCTATATTGCACTCAAAACAATACAATGGCACATTATTTGATGATCTATCTCATTAATTTTTTTTTCAAAATAAACACATTTCAATTTTGATTTTTGCAACTCATTCCAGAAAAGGTTGTGACGGTAAAGCATTTACCACTTTGTAATGTTGCCATTCCTTCTGACAACACTTAAAAGATGTTTAGGGACTGAAGACACCAAGTGATGAAGCGTTTCAGGTGTGATTTTGTCCCATCCATCCTGCAAACGGGTCTTAAGGTGTGCAACAGTACAGAGTTGTCATTGTCATATTTTTTGATTCAAAATTCACCACAAATTTTCTGTTGGGGATGGGGGGACAGGCACCCTCTTCTTCCACAGCCATGCCTTTGTATTGTGTGCAGAATGTGGTTTTGCATTGTCTTGTTGAAATTTCCCTGGAAAAAAATGTCATCTTGAAGACAGCATGTGTTGCTCCAAAATCTCAGTGTACTTTTCTGCATTAATGCTGCCATCACAGAAGTGTAAATTACCTTTCCTAAGGGCACTAACACAACCCCATACCATGGCAGACCCTGGTTTTTGGACTTGTTGCTGGTAACAGTCTGGATGGTCCTTTTCATCTTTGGTCTGGAGCACACAGCATCCATTTCTTTTTTTTTTTCTTTAAGAGTTTTTATTGATTTTCCATTAAGCATATATATTTGTTACAGCTTAGTTTAACCATCAGCATGTACATAAGCAAAGAATAGCTGCAATATTCAAATATTCAAATAATTACAATTACAAGTGAGTAATAAATAAAATAAATAAATAAAAAATATATATACATTAAAAAAATAATAATAATCTCATCTCATTATCTGTAGCCGCTTTATCCTGTTCTACAGGGTCGCAGGCAAGCTGGAGCCTATCCCAGCTGACTACGGGCGAAAGGCGGGGTACACCCTGGACAAGTCCCCAGGTCATCACAGGGCTGACACATAGACACAGACAACCATTCACACTCACATTCACACCTACGCTCAATTTAGAGTCACCAGTTAACCTAACCTGCATGTCTTTGGACTGTGGGGGAAACCGGAGCACCCGGAGGAAACCCACGCGGACACGGGGAGAACATGCAAACTCTGCACAGAAAGGCCCTCGCCGGCCACGGGGCTTGAACCCGGACCTTCTTGCTGTGAGGCGACAGCGCTAACCACTACACCACCGTGCCGCCCAATAATAATAATAATAATAATAATAATAATCCCATCGCTTCCTTCCTCCTTTCCTCTCAACCCACCAAGAAATAAACTGAGCGACAGGCAGAGTAACAACAGTAACGACAGGCAGAGACTAAAAGAGGAGAAGAAGAAAATAAAAGGAGTGGGAACAAAGTAAGTACATGACTATTAACATTACGCACACTCACACACACACACACAAAAGGGGGGGGTCAGGGATCACCATTGCCTTTCATCACTATTGGTATTCTAATCATCTGCATTCAGTGGTATTTGTAGATTCTCATAATATTCAAGAAAGGGGGTCCAAATCTTTCTAAATTTTTGCAGGGAACCTTTGAGGGTATATCTGATTTTCTCTAGTTTCAAGAAATACATAGTATCTCTAATCCATCTTGTAAAATTGGGAGGTTCTTGCTCCTTCCAGGAGAGAAGAATGAGACGTCTTGAAAGTAAGGAGGTACAGTAAATGCTATAACTGCACGAGCTTCGCCATGAAGGGAGCAAGTTTCAGGGGTGGATCCAAATAGTGTGCATATAGGGTTGGGGATGATGTGTTTTTGGAATATCTCGGAGTAGGCGTGGAAGATATTGGTCCAGAATGTGTTAAGTTTAGGGCAGGACCACAGCATGTGTATGTAATCCGCTGGTTTGCCTTTACAGCGAGGGCAAGAGGGGTTTATATTAGGGAAGATTTTTGCCAGTCTTGCATTAGTCAAATGTGCTCTCAACACAATTTTAAGTTGAATTAAGCCGTGTCTGGCACACGAGGAGGAGGTATGTATCAAGTCAAGCGCTACATCCCATTGGTCATCTGTCATTTCCTCTCCAATATCGTTCTCCCAGAGTTTCCTAACATCTTGCAATGAATGAGGGACAATATCACAGATATTCTTATATATTGTGGAAATTAGACCTCTACAGTGAGGAGACAATGAGAGAATATTATCTATAGCATCGGCTGTTGGAAGGTCTGGAAACGAAGTCATGCTTTTTTGGATAAAATTTCTAATTTGAAGATACCTAAAAAAGTCTGATTTTGGTAAATTGAATAATTGTGAGAGTTGTGCAAATGAAGCAAATCTGCCTTTCACATAATCGGAAATAGATTTCACACCCTTTGATGACCAGACTCTAAAAGTGGAGTCCAAGAGGGAAGGAGGAAAGTTGTAGTTACTATGAATGGGAGAGTGCACCGATGTTGTCTGCAACTTGAAGTGCCTTCTAAATTGCGACCAGATTCTAATTGAGTGAAGGATCACAGGGTTAGAGCAAAGTTGGTTTTGGGGAGGGAGTGAGGGGGCACATAATATAGACGCCAGGTTGAGTGTATTACAAGCATATTCCATTTGCACCCACACCTCGCATTTACTAGGAAGGTCTCGTATAATCCACTGTAACATCATCTTTATATTACATGCCCAATAATAGTAAATAAAATTAGGCTGGGCCAGACCCGCAAAATTTTTAGGTCTTTGAAGCGCACTTCTTTTAATTCTTGGTGGTTTGCCATTCCAGATGAACGACGATATGCTCGTTTCCAGCAAATTGAAGAATGACTTTTTAATCAGAATGGGAATGTTTTGAAAAAGGTAAAGGAATTTTGGTAGCACAATCATTTTAATAAGATTAATTCGTCCAGCCACCGACAGTGGAAGATTTTTCCATCTGGTCATATCGTTTTTGCGTTTTTCGAATAAAATCCCAAAATTTTTAGTGAAAAGTTGTGGGAAAGAAGATGTTATTTCTATCCCAAGGTATTTAAAGCCTTTTCTAACAACTCTGAATGGAAAGCGTGAGGCTGGGATTAGATTAGCTGTTGGATTAAGTGGAAACATCTCACTTTTTTCAAAGTTGATTTTGTAACCTGAAAGTTTTCCGAATTGAACGAGAATGTTGAGTATGGGGGGGATGGATTTTAATGGGTCTGTCACATATAAAATAACATCATCTGCATATAAGGACAATTTGTGTGTAAGGCCCCCTCGATTTATGCCCAGAAAGTCATCGGAATGTCTAAGAGCAATGGCCAAGGGCTCAATTGCAATGGCGAACAGGAGAGGGGACATATTGCAGCCCTGGTGAGTGCCTCTGCCGAGCGGGAAGTATTCAGACTGCTGATCATTAGTAATCACAGCTGCTAGAGGTTGAGAGTAGAGGAGTTTTATCCAGGATATAAAGGATTCCTCAAAGCCAAATTTCTCTAGGGCTAAAAACAAATATTTCCATTCAATGCGATCGAAGGCTTTTTCCGCATCGAGTGATATGGCCATTTCAGCAGATTGAGTTGAGGGGGAGTAGACAATATTAAGGAGCCTTCTAATATTAGAACTAGAGTGCCGATTCAAAATAAACCCTGTTTGATCCAGTGAGATTATTTGAGGAGCAATTTTCTCCAGTCTTGTTGCTAGAATTTTTGATAAAATTTTGTAATCTACATTTAGCAAAGAAATTGGCCGATAAGATGCACACAGAAGAGGGTCTTTGCCTGGCTTTGGTAGGAGTGTTATTACAGCTTGTCGCAAGGTGGGAGGGAGATGCCCAGCTGACAAGGACTTGTTAAACATGGTTTGGAGAAGGGGGCAGAGCTCGGAAGCACATTTTTTATAAAATTCTGAGATATACCCATCTGGGCCTGGTGACTTATTACCATTTAGAGATTTGATGGCTGCTAGAATTTCTGCACTGGAAATTTCATTTCTCAGTAAGGAGTTTTGGTCATCTGAAACAGAAGGTTATCAAAGAAATGATTAAGTTGGGATAAGTTATCATCACATTCTGAGCGATATAGGCTGCTGTAATACTGTTTGAAAGTGTTATTAATTTCCATATGCTCTGTGATCATCTCACCTGTTGTGTCACAAATTTTAGGAATGAGACGTGAGGATTGGGCTTGACGGGCTTGCTGAGCTAGCAACTTGCCAGCCTTATCGCCTAAGTCATATATGTTACATCAAGCCTTTGTAAGTAAATATGTGGCTCTGTCAGTGGAAAGAAGGTTATATTCTGTCTGTAGCCGTAGTCTGTCTTTAAATAGTGCTGGAGAGGGAGCAGATGAGTATTGGCTATCAATCTCTGCGATGGAACGTGAAATATCAATAAGCTTAGATTATCTTTCTTTTTTTAGCCCTGGCGGAGTATTCAATTATTTGGCCACGAAGGTATGCCTTTAGGGTCTCCCATAATGTTGAATGAGAAATATCTGGAGAGGCATTAGTTTCTAGGAAGAAGCGAATTTGAGTGGAGACATGATTTACAAAGTGTTCATCAGCTAGAAGGAGGGGGTTAAGTCTCCAGCTGCGAGAGGGCCTAAAGCAAGTTGGCAACATTACCTGAAATGAGAGGGCCCCGTGATCCGATATAGTAATACTATGATATGAGCAGGAGTTTACATTTCCAATCAACCTATTATCCACAAGAAAGTATTCAATGTGTGTGTATGTATGATGTACATTGAAGAAGAAAGAGAATGTACATCATTCCTGCTCGCCAACTTGAATGTCTCCACAAGAAAACTGGTCTAACTGTCCACAAAGAAATGTACAAAGCCCACATACTTCAATACAAGGACTCCATCATTCAAGCTAAATCTGACTACTACTTTACTCTAATTCATTCCAACGACGGCAACTCCAAAGCACTGTTCACCCTGCTCAACAAAATCATCAAACCACCTGACTCTCTCCCCGCTCACCTGTACTCAGCTGACACTTGCAACAAACTACTGCACTTTTTCAATGAAAAAATTCACAAAATTCACCAACATCTTAGCTCCAACCCTCCATTTCACCCCTCCACTGAACTCTTTCCTTTCCACCAGCCGTTTTCTAGCTTCCAGCTCCCTGATCCCTCTGAAATTTCTGGCCTCATCCGCAAGTCCAAGCCCTCTACCTGTCAGCTTGATCCCCTCCCCACTTCCCTTGTTAAATCCTGCCTTCCCTCTCTCCTCCCCATCATATCTGCTATCATCCACTCTTCACTCATCACTGGAACTGTTCCCACACCATTCAAAGTTGCTGCTGTCACCCCAATACTCAAGAAACCTGGCTCTGATCCCACAGACTACAATAACCTCCGCCCCATCTCCAACTTGCCCTTCATTTCCAAAATCCTCGAAAAAATTGTAGCCTCTCAACTCCACTTCTACCTATCTCACAACTCCCTATATGAGCACTTCCAGTCTGGATTCCGCCCCCACCATAGTACAGAAACTGCTCTCTTAAAGATCACCAATGACCTTCTCATGGCAGCTGATTCTGGTCTACTCTCCATTCTCATCCTCCTCAATTTAAGTGCAGCCTTTGACACCATCTCTCACTCCATCCTCCTCCTTAGACTCTCCTCCATCAGTATCACTCACACCCCCCTCGACTGGTTTCACTCCTATCTCTCTGGCCGCACTCAGTTCATTCAACTCAAGTCCTTCAGATCTCAACCCTCCCCCATCACCTCTGGCATGCCCCAGGGCTCTGTCCTGGGGCCCCTCCTCTTCATCACCTACCTCCTTCCCCTCGGCAATATATTTCGTAAATTTAATATCAACTTTCATTGCTATGTGGATGACACCCAGCTCTACCTGTCTGGAAAACCCTCTTCCACCCTCCCTTCCCCTTCCCTTACCACCTGCTTAGCTGAAATCAAATCCTGGTTCACCTCTAACTTCCTGAAACTGAACAGCGACAAAACTGAAGTCCTTGTAGGCACCAAATCCACCCTCTCCAAAGTTGACAGTATCTTCTTTTCAATTGACGGTTCCATAGTCTTCCCCTCCCCTCTGGTCAAGAGCCTGGGTGTCATCCTAGACAGCTCTCTATCCTTCCTCTCTCATATCAATAACATTACACAGTCTGCTTATTTTCACTTATGTAACATAAATCGTCTTCGCCCCTCCCTCACCTCCCACACCACCTCCATTCTTGGACACAGTCTTGTCACCTCCCGCATTGACTACTGTAATTCTCTCCCCTTTGGTCTCCCTCAAAAATCCCTTCATAAGCTCCAATTGGTCCAGAATTCAGCTGCCCGTATCATCACCAATTTGCCCTCTTTTCATCACATCACCCCAACACTACAGACTCTCCACTGGCTCCCTATCAAATACAGGATCAATTTCAAAATTCTCCACACATTCAAGACCATCCATAATTTTGCCCCTCCATATTTGTCCAATCTTCTCCACATTGCTACCCCCTCTTGTTCCCTCTGATCCTCCTCCTCCATCTTCCTCACTGTCCCCTCTGCCCGCCTCAGTACTATGGGGAGTAGAGCTTTCAGTCGCTCTGCTCCCCAACTCTGGAATTCACTCCCCCCCGACATACGTAATATTGACTCTCTACCTCTATTCAAATCCAGATTGAAAACTCACTTGTTTCAGTTAGCATATTCACTGTGACTTTTACCATCTCTAAATTCTCTGTTTACTTTCTCTGTGCTTTTATTGTGTCTTGTTTTACTGTTTTTACTGTTGTTTTTACTCGTTTTTACTCTTGTTTTTACTGTTTGTATAGTGTCCTTGAGTGTTTTGAAAGGCGCTTCTAAATAAAATGTCTCATCTCTCATCTCATTATCTCTAGCCGCTTTATCCTTCAACAGGGTCGCAGGCAAGCTGGAGCCTATCCCAGCTGACTACGGGCGAAAGGCGGGGTACACCCTGGACAAGTCGCCAGGTCATCACAGGGCTGACACATAGACACAGACAACCATTCACACTCACATTCACACCTACGCTCAATTTAGAGTCACCAGTTAACCTAACCTGCATGTCTTTGGACTGTGGGGGAAACCGGAGCACCCGGAGGAAACCCACGCGGACACGGGGAGAACATGCAAACTCCACACAGAAAGGCCCTCGCCGGCCACGGGGCTCGAACCCAGGACCTTCTTGCTGTGAGGCGACAGCGCTAACCACTACACCACCGTGCCGCCCTAAATAAAATGTATTATTATTATTATTATTACTTTTTTGTTGTTATATTTAAATCTCCATATATCTGAGACACCACTCTGTGTAATATATTCATTGATAACTTTGGCAGATTTGGTAAGAGACTGTGGTCTGTTTGATGGCCTGTCTAATATGGTATTGAGCACACAATTAAAGTCACCTCCTATTATCAAGTTGTAATTATCATCTGTGGGTATGGTGGAGAAGAGCTTGTTAAAGAAATTACAATCATCATAGTTTGGAGCGTAGACATTGACCAGAACGACAAGACTGGCGAACAACAGACCCGAAACAATGACAAACCTCCCGTTAACATCAGAGATAATCTCCTTGGCTTGAAATGGGACGTCTTTATGTATGAGAATTGCTGTCCCTCTGGCCTTAGCGTTGAACCGTGAGTGATATATTTGCCCAACCCAGCCTTTTTTAAGGTAATTGATGTGATCATTCTTAAGGTGAGTTTCCTGTAGAAAGGCTATATCGGCATTCAATTGTTGTAAATAGGACATTATTTTTTGTCTTTTCACACAGATATTCATGCCTTTTAGCATTCAAAGAGACAAAATGGATGGACTGATTTTGATTATAATTTGATGTAGGTGTCATATTCTAGGAGGAAATGTGATAGATGAGTGGCAAAGGTGATGGGGGGGTTGGGGTGGGGTGGGGGGGCACAGAAGAAAAGGGGAAAAAGAAAAAAAAAAGGAAAAAGAAAAATGAATCGTGCTCTTAACCGCCAGCGTGAAAAGAACACCTAACTTACTTGAACTCTGTTTTTACAGAAAGGGATAGGGATAAATTTAACATGAAACTGCGCAAACCTGTTGATAATGACAGGTGGAATTACAGATGGCCCAGTAAGGTCAATATACACATTAGTATACAGTGTATATACATATGTTTATGCACGGGATCAATCAAGTTTCAGCCTGCATTACTCTCATTTCTTCACTAATAACCATTTACCTTCATTCAGAGTTTTAGGAATAGAAAGCAGTGTAGTAGTGTACTGTACATGACAGGAGCAGCAGCAGTATAAATGATGTGTTATGAGTCTAGCTGACATTTCTTTCAATGCCATAGTCTCTGAGTCAGTGTCACATCCTTCAACCACTTGTGTGGGGAGCGGGAGCGCAACATCATTTAACGGGGAGCGAAACCATGAGCTCGTTCACTATGAACTTTACTACTGTAAAACTATATTAAATTTGAACTAACCTCAATTCTTTTTACATAATCACTTATTTATTTCAAACTAGACCGAAAAGTGAATAGCAGTAATGGAGAGAGGGTATTGCCTAAAGAAGCAGGCACCTTTGGTGAATAGCATGACCGTTAGATATGGCTGTACTCAGGCAGCTTTCGGACCGCTACTGCCTCATGAAGGAGATGAAGTGGAATGTGAATCTGACCTGCTGTTTTGGAGAAAAGAGGAAACTTCAGCGGGCAAGAAAAACATCAGTTTTTGTCTGTTCTTATCGGTGACTTGGAGCTTAGCGGGGAAAAGCATCCTGTAGGCGAAACCGGCGCTCCTCAGCTGCGACTTGACCGTGAAGTATGCTGCTCGTTTCTTGGAGACATTGACGCTGTAGTCGGGGTAGATGTGCACTTCAGACCCGCAGAAGGAGAGGGATCCACCAGCTTCTCTTGCCAGCTTCAGGATACGCTCCTTGGTCTGGTAGTGGTGGATCCGTGCAATGAGTGGGCGCGGGGGGTCATCTTGCTTCTTGCGGAGGGTGGCAATTCTGTGGGCTCTGTCGACAGATGGAGGAGTAGGAAAAGCCTCTGGGCCGAACATTTCTCTCAGAAATACCTCCATAAAAGCAGTTGGATAGGCGCCCTCAACTTTTTCAGGTAAGCCAGTAATGCAGATGTTGTTGCGTCTCGATCTGTTTTCCAAGTCCTCTATCTTAAATTTGAGGGCATCGTTGTCCTTAGACAGGGCGATGCAGGTGGACTCGAGGGTTGCCAGTCTAGTCTCCATGTCATTAAGTGACGTCTCCATATGCTGAATTGATTGGTCATGGCGATCAATGGTTGCTCGGTCAGCAGAAAGTTGGTCGGAGAGTTTGGCTATGATGCGGTCCTCCATTGATTTGAAAAGTTTCTCCATGTCAGCCAGGGTTAGTGGCGCGTTGCTAGTAGCATCTTCTTGGTTTTGGCTAGCTTGCGTTCCGTCACTTTGCCTATTTTCAGATGAGTGTTCGTCTGCTTGGTGGTTTGGCTTTTTCGTAGGTTTTCCCATGTTTAACAATCTTTTGCACAAGTTTGCATAGGTTTGTCGCAGCAATAACTCCCTTTAATTAAGGATTAAGACAGGATTTTAACAGAGCTCTCCCGGCGTGCGACTTACTCCATCCTGCGACAAACCGGAAGTCCCACACAGCATCTATTTCTTCCCAAAAAAAAAGGCCTGAAATACTGATTTGTCTGACTACAATGGACGTTTCCACTGTGTGATGGTCCATCCCAGATGCCTCTGAGCCCAGAGAAGTCGACGGCACTTCTGTACACAGTTAACATAAGGCTTTCTTTTTGCACAGTAAAGTTTTAACTGGCATTTGTGGATGTAACTTTGTATTGTAGAGCTTGACAAAGGTTTGTGAAAATAATCCCGAGCCCATGTGGTTACATCAGCTACAGATGAATGACGGTTCTTGATGCAGTGCCGTCTGAGGGATTGGAGATTACGGGTGTTCAGCTTAGGCTTGCGCCCTTGCCCTTTACGCACCTAAATTCTTCCAGATTCCTTGAATCATTGAATGATATTATGCACCATAGAGGAGAGTGAAACATCTAAATCCCTTCCTATCTTTCTTTGCGGAACACTGTTTTTAAACATTTCAATAATTTTCTAATGCATTTGTTGACAAACTGGAGATTCTCGCCCCATCTTTTTTGGCCCATGTTTTATTTGATCACTTTACCAGTTATCAGTTAGAAGTAACTACATACCTTAAGTGTCTGTGGTGCAATTGGGCAAGTTTTAATGTAACTTCTCTCAACATATTGTTTAACACTAACATTACACCCTGACTAATGACTGAATTTACAGTCAACTGGTGCAACTGGCTGGGTTGGGCAAATATAATACATTTCTAGCTCAGTGTAGTGAGTTGTGTTTAAAAGCATTAAAAAGAACACTGTTGACTGAACACACCTCGGTTCCTGAGCCTGGCAGGAAGTTCTTCACAGTAATGGTTCTGCCTGGAGCGGGGAATGGAGCCTCCATAATGCCCCTCATGAAGGGTTGCACCAGAGCAGGGGAAATCGCTCTCCTTTTCTCAACTTCATCCAACATCTAACACAAACAGGAACAGATAACCACATGGATTTCACAGCATACTTCAACTTTGGTATTTACACTTATAATATTGTATATAGTATTGGATGAATAAATTAGAAGATGTGAGAACATGCCTTTGAAAAGAGGTCAAAACATCCCAGTCGACTCACTATGCAGTAGACCTCAGGCAGACGCCTCCCTTTCCCAGTAGGCTGTGGAACAACATACACACACGTTTGTGTCTCACTATCCTTGTGAGGACCTTCCACTGACATAATTATTAATGTAGTTAATTAACAACAACAACAAGAACAATTTCCTTGCAGGGACTATCCAAATGTCTAAAAATGTCCTGATTCTGCAAAAGGAAAACCTCCCATCCCAGTACTGAGCAGCGGAAATGACAGAACGAGAGTCTTTTGTCCTTTAATGAAAACACATCATTAAACTGTTCCATATGTGAACTCCAAATAGCTGTCCATTCTGATTCTGAAAAAAAAGGAATTAAATCTGTTTTAATAGCATGAAAATGCAGCTCACCAATAAACGTCGACAGTAGCCAAATCTTCTGCTCCCATCTTCCCCCGTCAAGACAAATGAGAAGGTTTCACTAGGAAATATTAGAAACATAAAGCTAAATTAGAGATTATCCTGACATTTTAGCAATGTTTAGTGTTTAGCAGTTTGGAAACTAAGTAAATTACCTGGGGAAATTGTCCACAGGGGCCCAGTCTTTGGCATCAGGAAAGCAGAACTGAGGAATGACCTTCAGTTGATCTTCAGCCTCTCGCATGAACTTGAAACTCCTCTCCAGCTAAATGTGCAGAAGTCGGGTCATGAGAAAGTAGAATTTTAACACATTTGATAAGGCTAAAATGGGAGGTAGCACTTTAATTGGATAGTCATTAGAGATACTACAACCAGTCAACAAACCATTAAAAACCTTTGAAGTGACTCAAAAACATGGAAACTGTTTATCAATGTTGTTGTCGATTATCCAGATTGTGGATAACCAAAAGTTACCAAATGATGTTCGGTCATTCATTGGATTTTTTTTTTTTTCAGACCAGTAATATGGTTCAGTAAGAGGACAAGCTACCTTAAGTGGGAACTGCTGGGTGACTTCAGGCAAATAAGGGGCTCCTGCTTTGGTTTTATGTAGAGCCACCACTAGGAAGTACTCAAACAGTTTCCTCTCCTGTAGGTCCATCAAATCTCTCTCCAGTGTGTGATACCGGCCCGTCTGTTTTAACATGGACTGCACTGACACCAACCTCTGGCTGTGAGCTATGAGTAGACCATGAAAAATCAGCATTAGACCCATTAATACATTCAACTTCATGGAGCTCATACAGTATTATAGAGAAAGAATAGGCGTCTAGCATATCTGTTCCAAACAGTGTTATGTTCAAAGCCCACCTTTCAGCTTTTCTTCTGTGTCACTCTCTGATTCACTGTTTTCATCTGTTACTATACCCAAAAGAAAAAAACAACAACAACAAGACAACATTAAAACAGTTGGTATGCACTGAGTGACTCACACATATGTCAGGCTTTGTTGAGCATGTGTATCCTATAAAGCAGCATAACTCTACCATCCTTGGGAAAAAATGGGTCAAACACAACTGACCCAAAATATGTAAACATGTCCAAAAAGCTAAGTGGACGCAGGTGTGGCGGTGGAGTAGAGAGAAGCCGAATGAGGCAGTGCATAGTGTAACATGGTACAGTCTCTTAATGGGTGCTCACAACTGGGAAGCACTCAGTATCAATTCCAGTCATACTCACATGTGTGGCAAAATGCCATGCGTGAGACAGACTTACACACACCTCGCCCTGAGCTGGATTCAGTCGATGGAGAGACCCGCTTCATCTTCTTCTTCCCTCTCCGGGCCTCAAAGATGCCATTTATTTTCAGCACCATCTGTTGGAAAAGAAAGCAGCCAGTCTCTTTTATCAGGTAAAGACTAAACTGTATTTGTTTTAAAAGCATCTGTTTAAGTCTTTAACTGATGGCCACAAAAGGAAATGTTCCTTTTCCGTTCTTTACCTTTTTCCATTAAATCATGAAAATTATTTTTATAGTCTAGCTCATCTCTATCCTTTCTTTAAGAGAACTGAATACTGCTCCAGAACTCGTAATCCATAACTCCTTCAGTTATGGATTACAGAACTGGCCTTCTTGACAATACCTTGGGGATTTTCCTTCGTCTGCGGTTATAGGGGTCTCCAGAGAGGCATGGTGTATCATCAGGGCTGCTAGGGGTTGAAGGTGGGCTTATCCTTGAAGGTGACGCAATGCCTCCATCTCTGTTTGTCTTGCGCAGATCTAATAGTTTGAAGCTCCGTCGTTCTGAACTCTGCCTGAAGAAGCCAGGCTTAGAGGAGAGCTTGTGTTGGTACAAATTGCAAAGAGAGTGAGTATAACGTACACTATCACTGCGGTGTTATTTCTTATTAAATATTGTAAGCCAGAATAGGTATTAAATATTGGTGTCACATTAATGTAAATACCTTTGTTGGAGTGTTGAGCGTGGGCGAAGACGGTGACGTTGGAACAGGATATTTGTTTCCAGCACAGCGGCTTTCCAATTCTATGTCTTCATAAGGGTTTTCTTTAGACGGAGGATCTGCAAACGGTGCAAACCTTTTGTTACTCAAATTTACTCGCCTTTTGGTGTTTATATTTTTTCAGAAACCAGTAACTTCAGTAATTAACTGAGACACAACCTTTATTCTACTGCATCATGCACAATAAGCATTTCTTCGAAAAAGATTAGTTTATTTGGGCATTAATTTCCTTCCATTAATGCTTCAAATTTAGTCCCATTTTTTCTTTACAGTAAATATAACATAATAATGGTAAATCTAACATAATACATAATTAATTCCCTCCAGGATTAATGCATTCAAAATGTCCAAAACTGTCCCAATAAATACATCAACAGCAGCAAAAGTAGCCCACTTCTAAAGGAAAACTATGGACCTGCTAGCAGTCAGGAAACCTTTTCTGTATGTAGTGGTATATGCTAGGTACATTTAAAAAGCAGGCCAGTAATCTGTGTATAAACTCTAACACCAGTAATGCTAGCTGTCTGTTACGTCTACACACATTAGTGCTCGGAGCACGCAGTGCGCACCATGGACTGCTACTCACATGCAGCAAAGTGCTCAAACTCATTAGAAGTAATTGCCATGCACCTGTTCCTGATTAGGAGTCTAATCACAGCACGCGCTTATAAGGACTCACAGTAACAGAGATATTTTGCAAAGTATATGCACTGTACTTTGTGTCTGACATTACCAAGCCTTTTGTCTCTGTATCACTTTTCTGGTTTTGGCTCTGTTTGTGTTTTGCCTAATGTATTACCTTGGATATCCTCTCTGTGCCTCAGTTGACCATTGCCTGTTTTTCGACTCTGCCTTTGTCTGATGTTTTGGAACTGTTTGCTAGTGTGCTTATTAATAAACTCTTCCTGCACTTACATCTGTCTACCACCCATAATCTGACAGAGGCTTGATGGAGACTTTGGTTCAGGCTTGGACTTCATCAAGAATGTGAACTCTGGCATGTACTTGGACAAGGATTTTGACTCAGGCTTGGACTCGGATATGGACATAGACTTGAGCATGGGCATGGACTCCGGCATAGACTTGGGTGTGAGCAGGAGCATGGACTGTGGTGTCAGCATGGGCATGGACTTGAACATAGGCATGGACTCAGGTGTCAGCATGGGCATGGACTCAGGCATGGACCTGGGTTTGAGCAGGGGCATGGACCCTGGCAGCAGCATGTGCATGAACTTGAACATGGGCATGGACTCAGGTGTCAATATGGGCGTGGGCTCAGATAAAGACATGGGCTTGGACTCTGGCTTAGACTCTGACTTCAGCATGGACTCTGGCATAAGCATGGGTGGGGCTTCATGCTCAGACATGGGCTTACAAACAGGCATAGGGTTATTTTGATCGACAGTATCCTCACTGAAGCCTGATAGCGGAGCGACAGCATCTTCCCTGAAGCCTGGCAGTGGAGTGAAGATCTCGTCCTCCCTGAAGCCTGGTGATGGAGTGACGGTCTCCTCCTCCCTGGAGCTAAGGCCTCCCTATCTGCCGCAGTGTTGACCTTACAGGTAACAGCACCCCCCCAAAAATAAAAAATAAAAATAAATAAATCTAGGGGTCATTCCCTGTCTGCCTCTAGCATGGCGTGGTGTTGCTTAGCATGCTGTCTCTCTTCCGCTACATCAGTTTGGTCGGTGAAATACTCGGTCGGTGAAGTATGGGCAGACAAAAGGCTTGGTAACATCAGACACAAGGTACAGTGTTTATACTTCATAAAGTCTGCGTTACTGCGAGTCCTTTTAAGCACTGCACATGCTGAGTGCCAACGTGCACGGATGTGACACTATCAATCTAACTATTTCCATCTATCTAGCTAATGTAAGCTAACATGGAGAGTTAGCTGAAGTTGCTGTTTGCTTTTCTTGACAGAAAATTAAAATGAATCGTATATGTATACGAAAGATTGTGTGGATGTAATTGAGGCTTGGGATGAGAGTATCTCTATCATACTTTATCTTGTCCATTATTTATACCATTATCTTTGGTATAGCTTCTGAGTGAGTGTGTGTTCTGCACAGCTAGCTATAGCTAGCTAGCACAATTCAAACTGAAGTAAACAAGCTTGTTTCAACTGTCTTAGCACCAGTTAACAATGAGCTAAGTATCACATATCCTATCAGATGCAGGCTACAACTATTTGAGTTTATGTGAATTATAATATAGTTCTAGCTTTGGAATCAGGTTCACCCTCTTTTCTATTTCTCTTCTGTTCCTTTTCTGGTCACGCTCAAACATGTTCATTTTCACTGCAGAATGGTAAAAGCTGTGTGGTCAATGGAGGTCAGGCAAAACTACAGTTTGCCTTGTCTCCTTGTTTCCATAACGGGGTTCAAATTGACGTCATGTTTTTATTCGCTTCATATTTCTTTACTCCAGATGTTTGATAGTTTGCCAAGGAATTGACTAAAACTAGCACCGATAGCTAGTATATACCACATGATCTGCATAAACATGCAGAGTTGGAAAGAGGTTTGTTTGTTTGTTTGTTTGTTTGTTTGTTTGTTTGATTTGTTTTCAGACACAGAACCCCTCTTCCATGACAATTCATCTACCAGATGTGACTAGTGGGAGGAGAGTGAGACAGGGACATCCAGTCCCAGACCTGAGGAGCACACAGTGCTCTTCACACTCATGCTGAGGGAAAAGTGCGCTCTGGATCTGACTTCCTAGTAGTACTGTCAGATATTATTAGCAGTATTTCATTTCTGTCCAAGATCTGAATTTTGTTTGTCCTAGTCCACCACACTGAAAGGATATCTTCTCCCCTAACATCACCTTCTCCAAAAACTAACCAAGCTGTTCTTTGATATAAACAGTGGTGGTAACAGTACACAAATTCTTCACTATGTAAATGTGCAACTACTCATTTAAATAAATACTCTGGTAAAAGCTTAAGTACAGCATCAGTCTTCATTTAAACAGAACAAAAAAGTGTGCAGTTTTTTAATTTACTAAAAGTGTGAAAGAAAAGTGCAAGAAAGGTTCACAAAAGTTAATGATGCCTCCTCGAAATCATACTCATTTCAGCTACTACTGGTAAATTACTGCCTCATACACCAAGCAACCATAAACATTAGCTAATGAGTTAGCATTAAGACAACTTTATTTGCTAGCATGATAATAACTTGAATGATAAATGCTAGCTGAATGTTAATACCTCGCTGACACAATACAAACAGCCTTGACATATAATGTGCACATAAAACACAGTTTTAGATTAAGTCTGACTTGTGTTTATCACATTTGTTAAAGTTTAGATTTGTTAAGAATTTAAATCAACTCCTTGAAACTGCCTGATGCTTGAAATCACCTGACTATACACATATGAAATTGTACAGAACTATAGTGAGTAGGGGTCAGCACGGTGGTGTGGTGGTTAGCGCTGTCGCCTCACAGCAAGAAGGTCCGGGTTCGAGCCCCGTGGCCGGCGAGGGCCTTTCTGTGCGGAGTTTGCATGTTCTCCCCGTGTCCGCGTGGGTTTCCTCCGGGTGCTCCGGTTTCTCCCACAGTCCAAAGACATGCAGGTTAGGTTAACTGGTGACTCTAAATTGACTGTAGGTGTGAATGTGAGTGTGAATGGTTGTCTGTGTCTCTGTGTCAGCCCTGTGATGACCTGGCGACTTGTCCAGGGTGTACCCCGCCTCTCACCCGTAGTCAGCTGGGATAGGCTCCAGCTTGCCTGCGACCCTGTAGAACAGGATAAAGCGGCTAGAGATAATGGATGGATGGATGGATGGATATAGTGAGTAGAAAGTGGACATTTTTCACTTGGTGTATTAAGCAAAAGTATTAGTTAAAAGAAAACTCAACTCAAGTGAGCTACAGACAATTTAAAAAATACGCTTAAGGACAGTAACAAAATGATTGTTGTCCCGGTTTCCAAATGTGGATTTAAATACATGGCAAACTGAGTCATGGACTGATTCACAAGTAGATATACATACAGTAGTTTCATATATTACACTGATTGTGGAACAAATACATTTCTCGACATTAGTTATGCTAAACAAATTATTAAAAGCACATGGATATACACCACAGTTTGAAAACTTGAATGGTTTTGACCTTTTCTTCATAAAATCTTTCTTAATAACCATTTTGCCATTCCTAAAATGATGTCCTAGTGTTCTTGTTGATGATACAGAGCCAGAACAAAAAAGCTAGGCTTGTTTTTTTCTTCTCCCTTTTAAAATACATTTGTAGTCAAAAGTTTGTACCCTCCTACTCATTCATAGGTTTTTCTGTATTTTGACTCTTTTCTGCATTGTAGAACAATACAGAAGACATAAAAACTGTGAAATAACATCTGGAACATATATGTAATTATGTGGTAAACAAAAAAGTGTTAAACAAAATACGTTTCATATTTTAGATTCTTCAGCATAGCCAGCGTTTACCTTGATGACGCTTTGCACACTACTGACATTATCTTAACCAGCTTCATGAGGTCGTCACCTGGAATGCTTTTCAATTAACAGAGGCCTCGTCAAAAGTTAATTAGTGTAATTTCTTGCCTTCTTAATATGTTCGAGAGCAAACAGTAAATAGTAAATAATCAAAAATACAGTAAATAGCCCTATTCCACAACTGTAGGAATCCATATTATGTCAAGAAGCGCTCAGCTAAGTAAAGAGAAACGACATCCATCATTACTTTAAGACATGAAGTGTCTTTTAATTAATAAAAATAAAGGAAAAAAACATTGAATTAAAAAGTGTATCCAAACTTTTGACTGATACTGTATTTATTTCACCCAGTCTTAAAAAAAAAACATTTTGAAAAGCAGCAGTGGCACAGATGTCCATCCTCTCCCACTCTAATAGAAAACACTTCCCGAGACAGTTCAGTTCTAGATTAATTCATTGATTTTAATACACTTCGTGTTTTTTAATTAAGTCTTCAGTTGCGTCTGAGTTTTAAAACCAGGGATGTTTATGCTAATTTCTGAAAGATTTATGTTTCGTGATCTGTCCTATTCCATAATGACACCAGTTTTCTCAAGTGCAAAACAATGCAGGGTGTTACCTAAGATATCTTCATAGACATTCTCCTCAGATAAAGTGTGTGTGAGACCCAGCTTGGACTGAGCATACCAATCCACTCGACAGCCCTCAGCGGATGACTGCAACAAATCCTCAAACTCGTAGGACTTCCTGCAAGGTCAGCATAAAACACAATGGACATTACTGATAAGGGGAAAGGGTAACACATGTTGGTTGAAATTACTATTTTTTATGCCCTATTTTTATGGCACGGTCTTGTCATCTCTTTAATAATATGATTGCGGTTGAGATTTACACAGCAGAAAGAGCAATATCTACCTGGAGCAAAAAGTAAACAAGTAGAATGAAGAGAATGAAGAAGAAGGTCAAACAAGGAGATAGCAGGGACTGCAGGAAATTGCTGAACTTAAAGCTCTGTTGGGATAACATGCGGTTGTGCACTTGACTGAGTAATGTGTAACCTTAGATGTAAGCTCATGCAAGCTAAGCAGAAATGGTATGGAGAGAAGTCAACTTAAACTGCTGAAGTATGACAAATATTTCATAAATCGCACTTCATCGAAAGTCTTGAATCAAATAATGTTTTAAAGTTGTAGACCAATCTGCTTATTAAGAACAAAAATCTCTGGCTGGTTAGCCTAAAGCCTAACCCAGACCAATGTTCTGCCAAATGATCTCATGAATATGTAACATCAGATCTCTATAGTTTTCATAAAACATGCTGTCATTTTTCAGTATGCCAGAGTGACTAACAGTACAGCCAAGCTGACATCAAGATTGAGGTTATTGAGTTTTGTCATTTTTTCCTCAGTATCCACAAAACTATATTTTACAAACTTGGATGAAGCATGTGATAGCCTATACCCTTGCTGGTTGGTTCTCGTCGTATGATAGGGCAGATCTGGCTGATGGCTGAATATTGGTCAAGACTAAATTCAGAAGAAAATAAGGGCTGTACCAAATTCAGTCATTTTTCACACAAGTTTATTACGGGATAAACATTTAATTGAATTTAATTCCCAGCAGGGGCGGCACGGTGGTGTAGTGGTTAGCGCTGTCGCCTCACAGCAAGAAGGCCCGGGTTCGAGCCCCGTGGCCGGCGAGGGCCTTTCTGTGTGGAGTTTGCATGTTGTCCGCGTGGGTTTCCTCCGGGTGCTCCGGTTTCCCCCACAGTCCAAAGACATGCAGGTTAGGTTAACTGGTGGCTCTAAATTGACCGTAGGTGTGAGTGTGAATGGTTGTCTGTGTCTATGTGTCAGCCCTGTGATGACCTGGCGACTTGTCCAGGGTGTACCCCGCCTCTCGCCCGCAGTCAGCTGGGATAGGCTCCAGCTTGCCTGCGACCCTGTAGAACAGGATAAAGTGGCTACAGATAATGAGAATTCCCAGCAGGTCCAGACTGATACTCCTCACTTAAGCAATTGCTTCCCTTTACTTTTACTTTCACTATAGTTGAATGATTCATTGTAGTGACTCGATAATATGCTGGATGAATAAATGAATAATAATATCTGTGTTAAAAAGAAATCAGTACAAAGGTTAGACTTTGTTGGTTTTTTATGCTACATATGTATAACTGCAACATCGCGCTGCATGCTGCAAACATCTCACCTGTTATTACTGTCTCGAGTGCGTTCCTGCCAAGGCCTCTGACACACCCCAGGTGGTGGAGGGCAGGAGGGAAGTGGTGGAGGGGGTATTGAGGGCAAAGGGGGCAGATTCCTCCTCCCTTTCACTGAACCTTGGGGAGGTCCACGGTTGTTTGTTTGAGTGTGGTGCTGAAAGGTACGTTGAGGTTTGGGCAGAGGGTTAATGGACGGAGCCCCAGGCTCAGTGTACACGTTCTCAGGGTCTCTGTTTCGACCACGGCGGCTGCCAGCCCTCACCACTTCCACAGTCCCGAAGATGGGTTCTGCAGCCTTTTTCTCTGTTTCCTCTTGTTTGTCTTTAAAAGGTGGACAGAAATAATTGCCTGGCAAAGATGGCTTAGTAGGGGTTTCCTTCATGGCCTGCTCAAGTTTCTTAATGTGCGTCAAAACAGACTTCTTGTCTTGGACAATGTCAGTTTTCCCCACAGGCATTTTCTCCAGTATCACATCTCTTTCCCTTGTACATACCTCTGAACTTTTCCTTGATTCTCCAATCTTATTTCCATTCTCTTTGCCAATGTCCTGTCTGTCGCAGCTAATACCTCTTTTGCTGTCTCTTCTTTGTACCTCTGTGGTTTTTATATCCTTCTTCCTCACACTTTCTGTCTCTTTCTGGATGACACTCTGTGGGTTTGGTCCGGCACTATCTGTTTTGCCCTCCCACTGGGATATTTTGTCCCTAATGCTGGCAGTGCTTTTGATTCCCACATGAGTTTTTGTAGGCTTGTTGCAGCCCCCCAGGCCATTTTCAACAGGATAAGTGTCACTCGGTCTCTTGTCGGTGAGCATGTCCATGTTCCCAGGGAAATGCTCAGCGTTGTCCAGGGATGTTAGGGGGGACTGTGTGTCCACAACCCTGGACAGGTCCGGTCTATGGGACACCACAGATTGAGCGTCTTCAAGCCGCAAGCCACAGCACTGGAGCCTTCGCAAAGCAGAGAAACAGAGAGCAAACACATTAGTATATCTGAATTTTATAAGATTATGCCTCTATTCATCAAAACCTGGGTCTCTGGATTACACCAGTAATGTTGATATGATTCCGTACCGTATATTTATCCTGTGTGGATGTAAACACACTCAAACAATTAAAATCAAATATGTTGGCTTCAAATCTACTCTGTTAGCTGTAGGATAAATAAGATAGGGAAAAAGTTGCACACAAATATGCAGGTTTCTCTTTCTTTAATTATCATCGTAAAGATGTGCTATCTTGAATATTACATCCACATCCAGCACATCCAATCTTATTGCTCCAACAAACAAACGGAGGAAATGTGAACCTTGTAGTTTTTTGAATAACCACTGCATAATGGGGGGAAAAAGCATCTAGGAAAGTCTATATGCAAGCAATTTCTTTTTTTTCCCCCTTTTTTTTGTCTCTGAATTGCAAAGTCGCATTCGATTAAATTCAAACAAACATATTTTTCTCTATGGTGAGGCTTTTTAGTTTTAAAAAGTATAAGGCATTGAGGAAGGAAACTAGGTCAAACTCCAAAAAACTAACAAGAAGTAGGAGAGGGAGAAAAAAGAGAATGGGGAGAGGGAGGGGGTGAAGAGAAGGAGAACAAAAATGACAAGCAGACCAAAAAAGGCCAGGGTGATTGTATCCTTCTTCTTGCTGGAAGGAAACAGACTACTTGTTAAAAAAAAAGGGGGGGCAAGCATGGAAGCTCAACTGAAAGAAGGTAACATCACCAGGCTACCCCAACCAACTACGAAACTGGAGTCCTTTCCATGAACTGAGCTTGACAGGTTAGTGAAAAATATGCTTGAAGGTGGAGAAAAAAAAGAGAGGAAGCCTGACACCATGACCTGATTGGTAGGGAAAAACATAGGGGGGAAAAGAGACACTCTTAGCTTTTTGCCCTTATTTGTTCAGGATCTGGCCTTTACAAAGTTACACCACTTAGTGACATGCTTAAGTAAAATGAATGATCTCAGTCTACTCAAAGTTTCTCCATGCTGAATATTTTACAGCCTGTAATAGCATGCCCACCAAATTAAGCCATAATTTAACTCTAAGAGTAACAAACTTAGTATAACACATTATGAAAAACACTGAATATACAGTGCCAGGCAAAAGTTTGTGGACACACCTACTCATTCATAGGTTTTTCTGTATTCTGACTATTTTCTACATTGTAGAACAATACTGAAGACATCAAAACTATATAATAACATCTGGAACATGTATGGAATTATGTGGTAAACAAAAAAAGTGTTTAAAAACAAAATGTGTTCCATATTTTAGATTCTTCAGCGTAGCCAATGTTTACCTTCATGACGCTTTGCACACTATTGAGGTTTTTCACCCACGTGACCAAATCATGTGAGGCTGCCATTTTGGACGTCACGGCTCGAATCAGTTTGAATGCGAGGAAGGTGACAAACAAAAAACATAAAAGAAAAAGGAGCGAGATGCAGAAAACACCTTCACTATCCAGCGACGTAGGGCATTTACAGGGCGAGCAGAGGGAGAGGTATTTGCAAAAATTGAGGTTAGCAGGCTTATGCCGCTTTTCCACTACAAACGCGGCTGAGTTGGGCTGAGCCGTGCCGTGCTGAGTTGGGCTGAGTCGGGCTGAGCGGGGCTGTTGGAGTTGCATTTCGACTACAACCACGCTGAACCGTGCTGGCTGGAAGTGGGTGGACACATTGGGTGGAGTTAGCGAAAGTGGGTGGACGTCACGTGATGTCGTTAAGCAGCACAAACAGTGACATCAGTGACCTTTTAAGCGGTAGTCTTGAATAGTAAACATATACGGTACATAAGCGGTAGTCCCGAATAGTAAACAATAAACATGGAGTCGTTAGTGTTGCTGGTCTTGGTGCTGTGGCTTGTTGTCACCGACAACGCCAACAGATACTGGCAAGAGCGTATAGATGAGGCAAGGCGCATAAGGCTTCAGAAATTCTCGTAATTCGTAATTCTTCTTCTTCCGGGTTTGCGGTGTTTACAGATCCCAGCGCGCTCGCGGGGCGTGTGTGGGCATGTGAGGACACTCCTCCTCACCAATCAGTGCACAGGGGAGTGTCTGCTCACGCCCCCAGCCTCACTCGGCTCGCTTTGGTTCGCTTCAGCCCCACTCCAAAACGGTGCGAGTTTTAGGGGCTAAGCAGGGCTGAAGCGAGCCGAGTCGTGCTGTTCTTTGGTAGTCGAAACGCGAGCCGTGTCGGGCTGAAGTGAGCTGAAGCGAGCTGAAGTGAGCTGAAAAAGGGTAGTGGAAAAGGGCCATTAGAGAACGACGTTTACCTGCTTCCACCAGGATTGTTCACTGACAGCTAAGGTTTGTTCACATTTTCATTTACTTTCGGTCCTCAGGATAAACAAAATGTTCTTCTTAGTCTGTTGAGACATGGCCCGTTATAAGTTTTTCCTTTACTGTATTTACTAGTTTACTGAGCTAGCGCGCTCCGGGGCAGGCTGGCTAGCGCGCTCCGGGGCAGGCTGGCTAGCGTGCTCCGGCGCCGGCTGGCTAGCACGCTCCGGCGCCGGAGCGCGCTAGCCAGCCTGCCCCGGAGCACGCTAGCTCAGTAAACTAGTAAATACAGTAAAGGAAAAACTTGAGACTGAAAGGTTTTAACAGTCATCCAAATGACTGAACGTAAACATTGCTACAGTAACATACTAGCTACTATGTTGACATTAGCTAGCTTGACGTTCAAAATGGTGGACACCGGGGCGTCACGTGACCCTGTGACGTCAGGTGAAAAACCTCAATTGGCATTATCTTAACCAGCTTCATGAGGGAGTCACCTGGAATGCTTTTCAATTAATAGGTGCCTCGTCAAAAGTTAATTAGTGCAATTTCTTGCCTTCTTAATGCATTTGAAATCATCAAACAGTAAATAATCTCATTCATCTCATTATCTCTAGCCGCTTTATCCTTCTACAGGGTCGCAGGCAAGCTGGAGCCTATCCCAGCTGACTATGGGCGAAAGGCGGGGTACACCCTGGACAAGTCGCCAGGTCATCACAGGGCTGACACATAGACACAGACAACCATTCACACTCACATTCACACCTACGCTCAATTTAGAGTCACCAGTTAACCTAACCTGCATGTCTTTGGACTGTGGCTCGAACCCAGGACCTTCTTGCTGTGAGGCGACAGCACTAACCACTACACCACCGTGCCACCCCACAGTAAATAATAAAAATGCAAATCCCTATTCAACAACTGTAGTAATCCATATTATGTCAAGAAGCGCTCAACTAAGTAAAGAGAAACGACATCCGCCATTCCTTTAAGACATGAAGTGTCTTTTAATTAATAAAAATAAACAAAACCCACTGAATTATAAAGTATGGCCAAACTTTTGACCGGTATTGTCACACCTGAGTCTCAGAGTAGGATTTTCTCAAATCAGTGTATGTAATATACATGGAACATAATGAAAGATACACTATATGGCCAGAAGTATGTGGACAACTGACTATCACACCCATAAGAGGTTCTTCCCCACAAAGGTGGAGATGCAGAATTGGACAGGATGTCTTTGTATACTGTAACACTAGGATTTCCTTGAACTGGAACACTAATGCTCTTATGGCTAAATGAGCAAATCCTGACATCCACACTCCATAATCTAGTGGAAAGCCTTCCCAGAAGAGCAAAGGGGGAATAAATCTGGAATGGGATTTTCAATGAGCTCATGGGTGTGATTGGTCAAGTATCTGCAAATATTTGGCCATACAGTGTATATAATTACTACAGTGTACTATATTTTTGTTTTGATTACCTGAGAACTTGAGCCAATTGTGATTAAGAGTAAAACACTATGACTCATTGTGGGTTTTGCTTTTCAGATTTAACTTGTCCTTATGGGTATATGTTGGACTTAACCTTATCCAATTATGTGTTGGATACCTCACGCTATCCATCCATTATCTGTAGCCACTTATCCTGTACAGGGTTGCAGGCAAGCTGGAGATAATCCCAGCTGACTATGGGCGAAAGGCAGGGTACACCCTGGACAAGTTGCCAAATCATCGCAGGGCTGATACATAGAGACAAACAACCATTCACACTCACATTCACACCTACGGTCAATTTAGATCAGCCTTTCTCAACCGGGGTTCCGTGGCACCCTGGGGTGCCGTCTGGCTTCGTTAGGGGTGCCGTCAAAAAATTATATATTCTAACATTGAAATAAATAAAATGAATTAAAATTCCAAAAAATTATAGTTACACTAATGCAGATCATCGCTGCCTTATGCATCATCAAAATTTGTCTCACGGCCCCCTTTCCCATGTCACAACGTCACTGCTGGGGTCAGTGTATGGTCAGCGTAACTGCGTATATTTTATATGGGGGTGCCTTGAGAATTTGCATACTTCTGAAGGGTGCCATGACTGAAAAACGGTTGAGAAATGCTGATTTAGAGCCACCAATTAGCCTAACCTGCATTTCTTTGGACTGTGGGGGAAACCGGAGCACCCAGAGGAAACCCACGCAGACAACATGCAAACTCCACACAGAAAGGCCCTTGCTGGCTGCTGGGCTCGAACCCAGGACCTTCTTGCTGTGAGGCAACAGTGCTAACCACTACACTACCGTGCCACCCCCCCCAATACACAAAAGCATATCTTTTACAAGGTTAATGAAAACAATGGGAGAGATGTTCGTCATTCTGGTGAAAGACTTTACTGCATTCTACTGAACACTGAGGTAATTAGCAGTGACCCATTGGGTAGCCTCTAAATTCTAGAAAATATTTATCTTGGTATAAATACTGAATATAGAGCTCCCAAATGGCATAAAGTGCAATTCTTGACATAATATGGATTACTACGGTTGTGGAATAGGGCTATTTACTGTCTCATCTCATCTCATTATCTCTAGCCGCTTTATCCTGTTCTACAGGGTCGCAGACAAGCTGGAGCCTATCCCAGCTGACTACGGGCGAAAGGCGGGGTACACCCTGGACAAGTCGCCAGGTCATCACAGGGCTGACACATAGACACAGACAACCATTCACACTCACATTCACACCTACGCTCAATTTAGAGTCACCAGTTAACCTAACCTGCATGTCTTTGGACTGTGGGGGAAACCGGAGCACCCGGAGGAAACCCACGCGGACACGGGGAGAACATGCAAACTCCACACAGAAAGGCCCTCGCCGGCCACGGGGCTCGAACCCAGACCTTCTTGCTGTGAGGCGACAGTGCTAACCACTACACCACCGTGCCGCCCCGACCTCATGAAGCTGGTTAAGATAATGCCAATAGTGTGCAAAGCATCATCAAGGTAAACGCTGGCTACGCTGAAGAATCTAAAATATGAAACAATTTTTTTATGCTTTTTTGTTTACCACATAATTCCATATATGTTCCAGATGTTATTTCATAGTTATGATGTCTTCAGTATTGTTCTACAATGTAGAAAATAGTCAAAATACAGAAAAACCTATGAACAAGTCGGTGTACCCAAACTTTTGTCTGGTACTGTATGTGTAAGAGGGAAGGTAGAATGTTCCTCCCAGTGTGTTCAGCTGCCCAGCAGTTAAGGAAAAAAAATGCAAAGACTGGTTTCACATTGCACACATTTCTCAGAGGAAGCACAGCATTCCTGGTTGGTAGCTATGATGTGTTAGGGGAGAGCTGTCTAGTTGAGGGAATTGGCGCATGAACAAATTGGGAGAAAAATGGGGTAAATTTGACTTATTATACAATGATTTTGAAGTGTAATATCTTATTTCCATACCCGTTGACTGACTGGTAGATGCAGTTCTCTGTGTTCGTACAGAGCAGCAGTGCTCTTCCACCAGTCATGATGCTAGCAGCTGGCATCCTGAGAAAACACAGAAGCAGAAAGTTGCTTTCAACCCATATGATATCTAATCGCATACACACAGACACCCAAAAGATACAGTTATACACCCTACATCATCCGATGCAAATTCACAAAGTCAGGTAAATATTAGCGAGAATACTGAATTCAGTGATGTTAAATGATTAGGACTTACACTACCGTTCAAAAGTTTGGGGTCACCCAGACAATTTTGTGTTTTCCATGAAAAGTCACACTTTTATTTACCACCATAAGTTGTAAAATGAATAGAAAATATAGTCAAGACATTTTTCTGGCCATTTTGAGCATTTAATCGACCCCACAAATGTGATGCTCCAGAAACTCAGGCCCTGTCCACACGGCAACAGATTCAGGTGACTCCGATACAATTGCTTATCGTTTAGGCCTGGCGTCCACACGGCACCGGCGTTTTGGGTGCCCAAAACGAAATCTTTTTGAGAACGGGTTCCAGAGTGGAAAGATCTGGCAACGTTGCCGTTGTGACGTCTGGATGAGTAGAACGGATTTGTTTACGATGATGTCACAACCACATGACTGTGAGTGCTTCACGCCGGGTAGAAGTGTAACGAACTCGATGCGAGTTGTCAACAAATCCTATAACTTGGTTCATGAAACGTGCTTACAAAATATTTTCACTGTGAATATTTATTGTGTAATGGTGCAAAGTGAGAGAGAGACTCTGCCCTTAGGGCAGAGTCAATCCCACCAGCAAAAATAGGGAAAAAAAAGGAGCGATCTCACCTCTTCAGATGATGGTTTAAGTCCTACAATACATTCCTCAAAAAGGGCGTAGAAGAGCAAATTAATCCATCAACATGTAGCATTACATTTATTCCGGACCGTTAAAGACGCCGCCTTCCGCGTAGAATCATACGTCATCCTCGCCGCCATATTGGATAGGTCAAAGCGGAGAATAAAGATTCATGTGCTGCGTTTAACTGTACCAACAGGTTTACTGTCCAAACGAGATCACATGGGATTACCTTTCACAGGTGAGAAACAACAAATTAATCCATCAACGTGTAGCATTCAATTTATTCCGGACCATTAAAGACGCCGCCTTCCGCGTAGAATCATACGTCATCCTCGCCGCCATATTGGAAAGGTCAAAGTGGAGAATAAAGATTAGCTGCGTTTAACTGTACCAACAGGTTTGCCGTCCAAACGAGATCACATGGGATTACCTTTCACAGGTGAGACTGGAAAAATACTTTTTATTGTACAGTATTTGGTCATTATAATGTAATTTTCCGAACAGATTTTCCTGACTTTGTGGCTAATATGAAGTCGCGCGCATAATAGTTTATGCGCATGCGTCCTTACTTCTTCTATTGTTCTGGTGTCTCCGAAGGGACCGTCTTACAGCGCCCCTAGAGGTGTGGCATGTGTATTGCATCGTTTTCAGCAAGCGTTGCGTTGCCATATGGAGCTGATATTTTACTGATCGTTGCCCATTTGAACGCGATATATTTTTAAATAACATCTCGTTGCCGTTGTCATGTGGATGTAGCCTCAATCTGCTCAAAGGAAGGTCAGTTTTATAGCTTCTCTAAAGAGCTCAACTGTTTTCAGCTGTGCTAACATGATTGTACAAGGGTTTTCTAATCATCCATTAGCCTTCTGAGGCAATGAGCAAACACATTGTACCATTAGAACACTGGAGTGAGAGTTGCTGGAAATGGGCCTCTATACACCTATGGAGATATTGCACCAAAAACCAGCAGCTAGAATAGTCATTTACCACATTAGCAATGTATAGAGTGGATTTCTGATTAGTTTAAAGTGATCTTCATTGAAAAGAACAGTGCTTTTCTTTCAAAAATAAGGACATTTCAAAGTGACCCCAAACTTTTGAACGGTAGTGTAGATGAATAATTTCTAAGCTTGTAAGTTGAGTTTCAAAGCTCAAAATGTTCTTGCCAATTACTGTAGCTGTTCAAATAAATACAGATAAACAGGTCACTATGAGACATATTAGAGAGTTTAGAGAGTTGAAGTGCTGGGACACATACAAGTAATCATCAGTAATCATAAGATATCTAACACAAACACATTTCATCTTCATAATCTTTTGTTCCTATGTCTCACATCTTTTCTCCTCCATATCAAAACACACTAGCACATTAGTTGGATGTGTCAGTGATAGTGACTGGAGACAAAAACAAATGGCTCATTTTTACCCGAAGAGCTTATGGACTGAGTCATGAAATTTGGCAATGTTTACAGCTGTAATACACGCAATGCTTCATGTAGGTTTTAAAACCAAAGTCAGGCACAAAGAGAGAGAGGTTCATGTATCCTCCTGATTAAAAGGTCAGACTCAGTTGTAAAATATTTTTTGCAGCCATGCTCTAAATGCAAGAAACAACAGTCAGCACCATAAATGAGTGCATTCAAAGAATCCTTAAAGAAAAAGCTAAACGTGCTTTCCAAATCCTACAGTAGTGCTTGAAAGTTTGTGAACCCTTTAGAGTTTTCTATATTTCTGCATAAATATGGCCTAAAACGTCATCAGATTTTCACACAAATCCTAAAAGTAGATAAAGAGAACCCAGTTAAACAAATGAGATAAAAAATATTATACTTGCTCATTTATTTATTGAAGAAAATGATCCAATATTACATATCTGTGAGTGGCAAAAGTATGTGAACCTTTGCTTTCAGTATCTGGTGTGACCCCCTTGTGCAGCAATAACTGCAACTAAACGTTTCCGGTAACTGCTGATCAGTCCTGCACACCGGCTTGGAGGAATTTTTGCCCATTCCTCCGTACAGAACAGCTTCAACTCTGGGATGTTGGTGGGTTTCCTCACATGAACTGCTCGCTTCAGGTCCTTCCACAACATTTCAATTGGATTAAGGTCAGGACTTTGACTTGGCCATTCCAAAACATTAACTTTATTCTTCTTTAATCATTCTTTGGTAGAACAACTTGTGTGCTTAGGGTCATTGTCTTGCTGCATGACCCACCTTCTCTTGAGATTCAGTTCATGGACAGATGTCCTGACATTTTCCTTTAAAATTCACTGGTATAATTCAGAATTTATTGTTCCATCAATGATGGCAAACCGTCCTGGCCCAGATGCAGCAAAACAGACCCAAACCATGATACTACCACCACCATGTTTCACAGATGGGAGAAGGTTCTTATGCTGGAATGCAGTGTTTTCATTTCTCCAAACATAACGCTTCTCATTTAAACCAAAAAGTTCTATTTTGGTCTCATCCGTCCACAAAACATTTTTCCAATAGCCTTCTGGCTTGTCCACGTGATCTTTAGCAAACTGCAGATGAGCAGCAGTGTTCTTTTTGGAGAGCAGTGGCTTTCGCCTTGCAACTCTGCCATGCACACCATTGTTGTTCAGTGTTCTCCTGATGGTGGACTCATGAACATTAACATTTGCCAATGTGCGAGAGGCTTTCAGGCCAAGTTTACATTAGACCGTATCTGTCTCGTTTTCTTCACGGATGCACTGTCCGTTCACATTAAAACGCCGGGAAATGCCAGGAAACGGGAATCCGCCAGAGCCCACGTATTCAACCCAGTTCGTATTTGATCCGGTGCTGTGTAAACATTGAGAATACGCGGATACGCTGTGCTGAGCTCTAGCTGACGTCGTCATGGGACAACGTCACTGTGACATCCACCTTCCTGATTCGCTGGCGTTGGTCATGTGACGCGACTGCTGAAAAATGGCGCGAACTTCCGCCTTGTATCACCTTTCATTACAGAGTATAAAAGTATGAAAATACTGCAAATACTGATGCAAATACTGCCCATTGTGTAGTTATGATTGTCTTTAGGCTTGCCATCCTTCCACTTGCAAGTGGTAAGTGACGCGCATGCCCGATATGCACTGGGATCACACACACAGCGGCTCAGTCCCGAATCACTGCTCGTGCGCTTCACTCGCGCGCTCTGTGAGCTGCGCAGGGCCGGAGTGCGCACCCTCCAGAGGGCGCTCGCTGTTCAGGGCGGAGTGATTTGGAGCGCAGCCGCTGAGGAGGAAGCGATGAGCCGCACTGACACATTTCAACTTACGTGCCGAATTAGTCATGTAATTAGCGTATCCGTGTATTGGCGTTGCTGTGTGCACGCGAATCGTGTACTGGCGTTGCTGTGTGCACGCTAATCGTTTTTAAAAATGTTAATCTGATGATCCGCTGATACGGTCTAATGTAAACCCCACCTCAGTTGCTTAGAAATCACCCTGGGGTCCTTTGTGACCTCGCCGACTATTACACGCCTTGCTCTTGGAGTGATCTTTATTGGTTGACCACTCCTGAGGAGGGTAACAATGGTCTTGAATTTCCTCCATTTGTACACAATCTGTCTGACTGTGGATTGGTGGAGTCCAAACTCTTTAGAGATGGTTTTGTAACCTTTTCCAGCCTGATGAGCATCAACAACGCTTTTTCTGAGGTCCTCAGAAATCTCCTTTGTTCATGCCATGATGCACTTCCACAAACGTGTGTTGTGAAGATCAGACTTTGATAGATCCCTGTTCTTTAAATAAAACAGGGTGCCCACTCACACCTGATTGTCATCCCATTGATTGAAAACACCTGACTCTAATTTCACCTTCAAATGAACTGCTAATCCTAGAGGTTCTCATACTTTTGCCACTCACAGATATGTAATATCGGATCATTTTCCTCAATAAATAAATGACCAAGTATAATATTTTTGTCTCATTTGTTTAACTGGGTTCTCTTTATCTACTTGTAGGACTTATGTGAAAATCTGATGATGTTTTCGGTCATATTTATGTGGAAATATAGAAAATTCTATAGGGTTCACAAACTTTCAAGCACCACTGTAAATGCTCTTTTACTTTTACTTGTTTTGGAAAAAAAGTAGGACCAAAAACCTACTACTATCACTTTGTAATACTTACAGTGGATTACTACAATACGTGAAACAGAGAAATATTAAAATACTAATTTGTCTTATTTTTAGCCACTAAAGAAAAAGTAAAAGCATTCTCACACTCTCAAAAACAGAGGCCTTTTGAGCCTGAGTCACACAACATACAGTCATTTTCAGCTATCCAACAGCACATGCTAAGCACTTAGCTCTGTTTTGGGAATGTTCAGAACATTCAATCCACATGTTACCACTTAACAGACATATTTGGGACAGGCTGTCATTTGTGTGCGTGAGCATGTGTGCGTGTACTTTGAGTACTTCTACCTGCTGCCTTTCCTGCCAAGAGGAAGTATGACATCATATAGAGACAAGAGGGGGGTTTAAAAACTCTCTTAATGTCAAATCACTCTGTAACACTACTACAACTCCAAATCAGAAGAAGTTGGGACTGAAAAGAAAATGCAAATAAAAAAGTAAGCAGTGATTTCTAAATTTACTTCGATGTGTATTTCATTGCAGACAGTATGAACCCAAAGATATTTCATGTTTTGTCTGGTCAACTTCATTTTGTTTGTTAATATACATACATTCCTGCGTTTCAGGCCTGCAAAGCATTCCAAAAAAAAAAAAAGTTGGGACGGGGGCAATTTAAAGCTAGTAATGAGGTAAAACAATTAAATAATCATATGATTTGAAACAGGTGATATCAGTAGCTGATTGTAATCATGATTTGGTACGAAATCAGCATCCAGGAAAGGCCTGATCTTTGAAGAGAAAAGATGGGTCGAGGATCTCCAGTTTGTCAACAAATGCATTAGATAGTTATTGAAATGTTTAAAAGCAGTGCTCCTCAAAGAAAGATAGGAATAGATTTAGATATTTCACCTTCTATGGTACATAATATCATTAAACAATTCAAGGAATCTGGAGGAATTTCGGTGTGTAAAGGGCAAGGGCTCAAGCCTAAGCTGAACACCTGTGAACTCCGATCTCTCAGATGGCACTGTATCAAGAACCGTTATTCATCTATAGCTGATATAACCACATGGGCTCGGGATTACTTTGACAAACCTTTGTCAAGCACTACAATACAGAGTTACATCCATAAATACCAGTTAAAACTTTACTGTACAAAAAGGAAACCTTATATTAACTGTGTCCAGAAGTGACTTCTCCTGGTTCGGAGGCATCTGGGATGGCCCATCACACAGTGTAAACATGTACTGTGGTCAGATGAATCAATATTGCAGGCCTTTTTTTTTTTTTTTGGACGAAATGGACACTGTGTGCTCCAGAGTAAAGACGAAAAGGACCATCCAGATTGTTACCAACAATAAGTCCAAAAGCCAGGGTCTGTCATGGTATGAGATTGTGTCAGTGCCCTTGGCAAAGGTAACTTACGCTTCTGTGATGGCAGCATTAATGCAGAAAAGTACATTGAGATTTTGGAGCAACATTTGCTGCCTAAAAGATGACACCTGGCGAGATTAGAAATGAAAAATATGCCAACGACAATCCCGTACTGTTGCACACCTTAAGACCTGTTTGCAGGAAAGATTTGACAAAATAATTCCTGAAATGCTTCATCACTTGGTGTCTTCAGTCCCCAAACATCTTTTAAGTGTTTTAAGAAGGAATGGCTACATTATAAAATGGTAAATGCTTTACTGTCCCAACTTTATTTGAAATATGTTGTAAGAATCAAAATTGAAATATGTGTTTATTTTGAAAAAGCAAGAAAATTCATGAGGTAAGTCATCAGAGAATGTGCTGTTGTATTGTTTTGGAGTCCAATACAGGTGAAAGATTATTTATAAATCAATGTTTTCAGTTTTAATTTCCATTTCAACATACTATCCCAACTTTTTCTGATTTGCGACTGTAATTAAACTGCACTACATGAATTATTCCAATCGCATCCCTCTACAAGAGAGACTCAAAGTGCTTACATGATATAAGTCACATATCGTAGAGCATATGTTGCTGATTCGTGCAATAAGTTAATAGGCTGAACATCCTTTTACAAAAACTTTGCCAATTTTCTACCAAGCCTTGCAGTTGGAGTAGCGTGGGCTAGACATTTTGCATGCAGCTCCAGTACCTGTCCTTTGAAAACTCTTGGCATTGCTGGAAAGAATTCCCAGCGGCTGTGCTGGCCCACAGCATGAACTGATTTTGTGGGTCTGCCAAGAACAATATTGAAGCCATTCTGCATGTGGTGTTCTCCCCTTTAGTGTGGCAAAGGCACTTATTTCAAAGGATTTGCCAGCTTTACTGCTTGTCCTCTTATTTAAAACCCATTAATAACAGTCAAGACTTGGAGGATGGTACTTGGTAATCCATCCATCCATTATCTGTAGCCGCTTATCCTGTGCAGGGTCGCAGGCAAGCTGGAGCCTATCCCAGCTGACTATGGGCAAGAGGCAGGGTACACCCTGGACAAGTCGCCAGGTCATCGCAGGGCTGACACATAGAGACAAACAACCATTCACACTCACATTCACACCTACGCTCAATTTAGAGTCACCAGTTAACCTAACCTGCATGTCTTTGGACTGTGGGGGAAACCGGAGCACCCAGAGGAAACCCACACAGACATGGAGAACAAGCAAATTCCACACAGAAAGGCCCTTGTTGGCCACTGGGCTCGAACCCAGGACCTTCTTGCTGTGAGGCGACAGTGCTAACCACTACACCACTGTGCCGCCCGGCACTTGGTAATATAGTATGCAGGGTATACAAAGTTTTAGACAGTGATGGAACATGATTTAATAATTTTAAAAAATGTTAAATTAAGACAATCGTGGTATGATAATTTCTCTCCTATGCATGTTCTCCCTGTGTCTGCGTGGGTTTCCTCCGGGTGCTCCGGTTTCCCCCACAGTTCAAAGACATGCAGTTAGGTCAACGTGGGATGGCCTTGGGCTGAAGTGCTCAAGAGTGGCGGCACACATGTATGCAGCGACTTTGCTCTCCTATGATGAACTAAATTTCGTTGTACGTTTGTGCAGTGACAATAAAGGCATTCTATTCTATTCTCTCTCTCTCTCTCTCTCTCTCTCTCTCTCTCTCTCGCTCTCTCATATTGCATGGCTGACCTGCATGGCTAAATGATTTTCAGCTGTGTAAGGGGGTCACATGTTTTCAGAGGAACATACACTTTTTTCTCTTCCCTCTGCACTGCTCCTCTTACTGAAACCTAGAGGAAAAAAACACACACGCACACACAGCGAAGACAAATGGAAAGCAGAAATTAATGTATGCAAAGATGGCTAGTAAATTCTATAGCCTATTTCGTAACACGTATCTTTTCAATTGTTCCTCAGAAGCGATAGATCAGCTGATATTTAAAAAAGAAAGACAGGTTTAAACTAATAAAGTATATTTAAAGTTTCAATTCCTGCCCTTTGAGGCCCATACAGATGTCTGGATACAGTGTAAATTCCTCAAACTGTACAGCTCTACCTTCTTAACGGTCAAGAACTGATAATAGTGATAGAGCATACAGAGGCTGCTCCAGTAATACAGCACACTTTGTCTTTCGATTTCTTGTATTGAGCTTTATAGGTGCAGACTCCTGACTCCTAGGGCTGGCATGCAAATAAAACACACAGAGGTACGCTACATGGAGCAAATCCACGACTTGTAAAGCGGTAAATCTGGCAGTAGCCACGTTTACTGCTCCACTGCTTTATAGTCTCGGCTGATTCCAGCTACTTTAGAAATAGTGAAGAGTCTTTTCTTTGTCCTATTCTCTATTGTTAAAGTGACCCTGTAACACACACACTGTTTCCTCAATGATGTGGTGAAAGAGACAGCCATCTGCTTCAGGCAGTAAAAAGTCCCATATGCCCTGGCTGACCTCTTACCTGTCCCGTTTCCTGAGCCACCGTTCAGGAAAATGATTGGTCTTGCATAAACTTGCCCTGCTATGCTGCTTAGGAAGCCTTTGGGTATACTTGGACAAAATTGAATGCAATGGTTTTCCTCAATGAAGACACTTAAAATATTTGCGGCTGTCTTCTTATTTGCAATTTTGATTAAGCACCATGAGAGAAAGTATAATAGCTGTGAAACCTAACAGGTATGATTTTTATGCTTTTATATGTATTTTTGCTAAACAATACATACCTCTGGGTTAGCTCCAGACCCTGATTATTTAAAGAAATACTCTATTTCACATCTCTGTTGATCCCCAAACTAAATCTACACATTTTACCGATGACATTGATGAGCCTCCTCCCAAATAAAAGTGTAAATAGAGTTTTGCGATGTAGATACTACAGACAGTTTACACAGCAGACATACTGAAATGCCTACACTTTGTTCATCTTTATGCACCATTACACTTTAGCATTCAACCTGCCCCCAAAGCCTATAAATGCAAAGAGACACAAAAGCAGGCTGACAGTAGAAGAGCACGACCAGGCTCTATAAAAGTGATAGGCATCAGTTAGTGGACTCTGTTGAGAGTTTGTGGATATTAGTTCAGGTCAAAGCAGGGCCATCAGCCTCTATCAGTTACATAACTAAGCATTCACTTCAAACAACAGATCAGTATCAAGGCACTGTCACCAGGGGTTGGGTACACACAGCATTAGAAAAAGACAAGAGGAATAAAGAACCGCTGGAGGCTAATCACTCTGAGGGTAAACATACACAAGTGTTTGTGGCTAACGAGTTTCCAAAAAAAACCCAGTAAATAATTATACAAACATGTGTTGGTGAGTGTGTTTCCTGCTTGTTTCCTGAGAAAAATATTCACCTCCATGTGTATTAAGTTTTATATACATATACACACACAGTATATGTTCTATCCACATTCACTGGATATGAGCAATCATGTGCTCTGATTGGCTACTCTACAACTAGGCTATCAGCTCATATACCATGAGTAGAAAAAAAACAAAATGGCAGAGCATGTTGCTGAACCAACCGAGGATAAAATAAAAACCCTACTCAAAAACAAAACCCCATAAAAATACAAAAAAGCAACAAAATATGGAATAAAAGTATTTGATGGTCAGAACGTGTCTTTTTTTAATTTTTCAAGAATTATTATGATAACATTTTTGACAAATTGTTGCTGTCATTTCACCAGTTTATTCACATCCACAAAAAAATAAGCAAGTTAATCAAAAGAATTTTAATTTTGAACTGGTTCGTCATTTTGACAACGCGCATCCAGTCAGTGGGAAATTGCTGGGAGTGATGTCTCATCTCATTATCTGTAGCCACTTTATCCTGTTCTACAGGGTCGCAGGCGAGCTGGAGCCTATCCCAGCTGACTACGGGCGAAAGGCGGGGTACACCCTGGACAAGTCGCCAGGTCATCACAGGGTTGACACATAGGCCAAGTTTACATTAGACCGTATCTGTCTCGTTTTCTTCGCGGATGCACTGTCCGTTCACATTAAAACGCCTGGAAACGCCGGGAAACAGGAATCCGCCAGGGTCCACATATTCAATCCAGATCGTGTCTGGTCCGGTGCTGTGTAAACGTTGAGATACGCGGATACGCTGTGCTGAGCTCTAGCTGGCGTCGTCATTGGACAACGTCACTGTGACATCCACCTTCCTGATTCGCTGGCGTTGGTCTTGTGACGCGACTGCTGAAAAACAGCGCGGACTTCCGCCTTGTATCACTTTTCATTAAAGAGTATAAAAGTATGAAAATACTGCAAATACTGATGCAAATACTGCCCATTGTGTAGTTATGATTGTCTTTAGGCTTGCCATCCTTCCACTTGCAAGTGGTAAGTGACGCGCATGCCCGACATGCACTGAGATCACACACACAGCGGCTCAGTCCCAAATCACTGCTCGTGCACTCCACTCGCGCGCTCTGTGAGCTGCGCAGGGCCGGAGTGCGCACCCTCCAGAGGGCACTCGCTGTTCAGGGCGGAGTGATTTGGAGTGCAGGATGCCTGCGGAGCCGAGCGTATCCGTGTATTGGCGTTGCTATGTGCATGCGAATCGTGTATTGGCGTTGCTGTGTGCACACTAATCGTTTTAAAAACGTTAATCTGATGATCCGCTGATACGGTCTAATGTAAACCCCACCATAGACACAGACAACCATTCACACTCACATTCACACCTACGGTCAATTTAGAGTCACCAGTTAACCTAACCTGCATGTCTTTGGACTGTGGGGGAAACCGGAGCACCCGGAGGAAACCCACGTAGACACAGGGAGAACATGCAAACTCCACACAGAAAGGCCCTCGCCGGCCACGGGGCTCGAACCCGGACCTTCTTGCTGTGAGGCGACAGCGCTAACCACTACACCACCATGCCGCCCATATACCTGATTTTCTTTTTATTATAGCAACACATTCACAAACAAAAAGTACCCAAATTTATCAAAACCATTCATCGATTTCCTCAAGAGTGAAGATATTTAAAAAAATATGTCCCGGATGTAGCTTGGATGAAAAATACCACTAAAGCTGATGATGAAAATAGGAAATTATTAAAAGTAGTGTGTGTGTGTGTGTGTGTGTGTGAGAATGGACATGGCTGAGCAGCCATCTGTGTTTTATTTTAAATCCCTAATGCATAGAAACTCAGACAACTCCTTCTTTCCAACTTTCTTTCTGCTGTGGACAATAGAAGCCAAACCCTGGATAGTAGGAGTGTTTTATACACACACACACAAGGCCAGGGGCCAGGTCAAAGTTGAGCTCTTTCCTTTTACAACCACAGGACATCCAAAAAGCCATTCTAGAGATACACACACCCAGATAAGGAGTCATAATAATAATAATAATAATAATAATAATAATAATAATAATAATCACACATACAGTATTAAACAAGCACAAATTAAAAATCATGAGTTATTTTTGTGCCATTAGGTCAGCTGGAGCAGAGGCCATTATTCTTAAAGAATGAAACCATTAACATGAAGCTTAGTATTAGTGATTTAGTGATGGCATCGCCAGTTTGCAGAGAAACAACAACATGCTGAAGCACTTTGAGTCAAAAATCAGCCTGAGGTTTGTTGTTGTCACTGTTATTCCTTGGTATTCTGAAAGGTTAAGCAGCCAGATTTCTCTCTCTCCATCTATCTCGCCTCCCTCCTACTCCTGCTAACAGCTGCTTCTCATAAAGCCTGTCCACAGCGGCCAGCCCTGGAGGACCCTCTTAACGTATGACATCATGCTCACTGCACCTCTCAACAGTAGAGAGAGAGGAGAAACTATGAGAGTGGGAATGAATCTTTGATTGCCACATACCTAAAATATGCAACTCAACCAGATCTATTTGGTAAAGTGATTGAAGCAAACAGAATACTTATTATATACAGGACCTTCTAACGTAGCAGATACTTTGCAACCACTTAATGGCAAAACCTGAAGATTCATTGTCCTATCACAATGAACCCCAAGAGTTGTAGAAATGCGAAAGAAAAAAACTTCAAATCAGTTTACTTTTATTCTTATGAGTGTGCAACCAGGACTTGTGTATTCAGTCTAACTTTTTTTGCTCCTCAACTCACGGGGAACTTTCTCTGCAATCAGTTCATGCGCCACTAAACAAGTAGCAAAGCTGAGATCGAAACATGGTGTGTGAAAGAGTGTGGAGTGCGTGTCTATTCTTCTGTACTGGTGGAGGCACTCAGTGGGGGAATAACTTTCACCCAATGCCTCTGCATTCAGTGAAGGCACATTCCACCAATTTCAAGCAGATTGAGAAAGAGAGCGAGAGAGATGTCTGAGGATTTGTGATTGAGCGATCATATAATGAATATGTTGTTAATTATATACTCAATTTTTACTTCATTACTTCTTTATGTAATTCTCATATATGTTCTTGATATTATTAATTAATAAATAGCTATTTGGCGGATAAGCCCCTGTGGTAAATTGCTGTAGCTGCTAATGCAGCATCTAGTTCCCAAAGCTGTCTGGTTAAACACTCACTTTAGGAACTGATTGTAAACATTCATGTCCTATAATTGTGTCCCATAAAAGACCAACACATATATACTCAGGCGGACCCCCTGTACTGCTATTGTTAGGAAAGGATACATATCAGACAGGAACATGACTGGATATGGCAAACAATTAATTTATGGGTCTATGTTTATACGTCTATGTATGTTGATAGAGCCACAAATAAATATTGATTGGATATATAAAACAAAAAAAACTGTGTCGTTGTTTTTTAATGTGAAAATATCTTTTGAAAATGGCTCATGTTTACTGGACAAAGGTGACAATTCTGACATCTGAACCAAACCATCTAACTAATCATTTAATGCTACAGGGTTACAATGGCATCACTCACTCACTCACAGACAGACAGACAGACAGTCAGTCAGGCTACATCCACACAACAATGGCAACGAGATTTTTTTTTTTTTAAATATCGCATCCACATGGGCAACGGATCAGTAAAATATCAGGTACATATGGCAACGCAACGCTTGCTGAAAACAATGCAATACACATACCACACCTCTACGTGCACTGTAAGACGGTCCCATCGGAGACACCAGAACAATAGAAGAAGTAGACGCATGTGCATAAACCCCTTCTTCTGTAGCATCAGCCACATAAAGTTTTGATTATTAATCAGTAGCGTAAAACGAAAGACGCGGAAAGAGGAATGAATGGGGGTAGATGGAAGCCGGTACACCAACATTCTGATATCCTCCAGAATTCTTTAATGATCCGGAATAAATTGAATGCTACACGTTGATGGATTACTTTGTTCTTCTACGCCCTTTTTGAGGGATGTATTGTCGGACTTAAACCAACATCTGAAGAAGTGAGATCGCTCCTCTTTTTTTCCCTATTTTTGCTGGCGGGATTGTTTTTGTTTTTGGAAAGCAGTGAAAATATTTTGTAAGCGCGTTTCATGAACCAAGTTATAGGATTTGTTGACAACTCGCATCGAGTTTGTTACACTTCTACCCGGCGTGAAGCACTGACAGTCATGTGGTTGTGACGTCATCGTAAACAAATCCGTTCTACTCATCCAGACGACTTCGCAACGGCGCCATTGCCAGATTTTTCCACTCTGGAACCCGTCCTCAAAAGATTTTGTTTTGGGGCACCCAAAACGCCGGTGCCGTGTGGACGCCAGGCCGAAACGATAAACAATTTTATCAGATTCACCTGAATCCGTTGCCGTGTGGACAGGGCCTCAGTCTCAAGAAGAAAATTAACAAGAAAGACAGGATGGGAGATCCTGCCTTCACTACATACCCACTTGTGCGTGTCCTAAATTGAGTGAGAGGGTATTCTGTAGCAATTCCCAGTAGACCAACAGGTCAAAGAAGAGGAAGAAGCCCTTTGAAAATGTCCCATTCTCAGTCCAGCTGTCTGTCCCTGCAGAACAATGGATTGTGCTATTGTCCAGCAAACACTCCTCAAGGACAAATGTCATTTTTTTCAACATTAACAATTATATTTGTCTACTGTATCCAACATATTAAGTGATTAATGGTTGGGGAAAGTTTCTACTTGTTCTACTTTAAATTAAAATTAGAAAAAGACAGAAAAGTATGGATCTTTCTACAACTACAAACCCAAAACAAGTTAGAGCCTTGCTCTCTGTGTAGCTGGTATGAACACTGGTCAATAATGAAGGCTCTTTCTGAAGAAATTTTTTTTTCTTGTCTACTTATTTTTAACCTGAGATCACCCTACTGAGACAAAGAACTGCTTCAGTGCAGCTTTCTTTCAATATAATTGTATCACACTGTCTCTGTGTGTAGGTGGGCAGAGAGACTATCCATCCATCCATCCATCCATCCATTATCTGTAGCCGCTTTATCCTGTTCTACAGGGTCGCAGGCAAGCTGGAGCCTATCCCAGCTGACTATGGGCGAGAGGCGGGGTACACCCTGGACAAGTCGCCAGGTCATCGCATGGCTGACACATAGACACAGACAACCATTCACACTCACATTCACACCTACGCTCAATTTAGAGTCACCAGTTAACCTAACCTGCATGTCTTTGGACTGTGGGGGAAACCGGAGCACCTGGAGGAAACCCATGCAGACATGGGGAGAACATGCAAACTCCACACAGAAAGGCCCTTGCCAGCCACTGGGCTCGAACCCAGGACCTTCTTGCTGTGAGGCAACAGTGCTAACCACTACACCACCGTGCTGCCCGACGGCAGAGAGACTAACCTGGCCTAAATCTAACACAATGCATTACCTGTTACTTACCTTATTAAAGCAGACAAAAATACTCTTAAGGAACAAATAAAATTCTAAATAACTTCCTATGAAGTTGTAATCAAACTATTACTGATTGGATGTGCATATAGTCTTCAGATATAATTTGGATATAGTATATGCATCATGTATATATACATATTATTAAAGCACCTGCCTAATATTATATACATCCCCCTTGTGCCACCAAAACAGCTGTGGTCCATTGAGGCATAGACTGCACCAGACCTCTGAAGGTGTGCTGTAGTATCTGGCATCAGGACGTTAGCAGCAGGTCCTTTAAGTCCTGTAAGTTGCAAGGTGGGGATTTGTGTGTCCAGCACATTTAACAGATGCTCAATCAGATTGAGATCTGGGGAATTTGGAGATCAAGTCAACACCTTGAACTATGTGTCATGTTCCTCAAACCATTCCTGACCAATTTTTGCAATATGGCAGGGAGCATTATCCTGTTGAAAGAGGCCAGTGCCATTAGGGAATACTGTACCATGAAGGGGTCGACTTGCTCTGCAACAATGTTTTGGCTGGTGGTACGTCAAAGAAACATCCACATGAATGCCAGGACCTAAGGTTTCCCAGCAGAGCATTTTCCAGAGCATCACACTGCATATACCAGCTTAGCTTCTTCCCCTAGTGAATCCTGGTACCATTTCTTCCCCAAGTAGGTGACGCGCACACACACTCGGCCATCCACATGATGTAAAAGAAAACGTGATTCATCAGACCAGAACACTTTCTTCCATTGCTCCATGGTCCAGTGCTGATGCTCACATGCCTATCGTCGGTACTGACCCCATTTCCAGAAAAGTTGGAATATTTTCCAAAATGCAATAAAAACACAAATCTGTGATTTTGTTCGTTCACATGAACGTTTATTTAACTGACAAAAATACAAAGAAAAGCTTTTCAATAGTTTTACTGACCAACTTAGTTGTATTTTGTAAATATAAATGAAGCTAGAATTTGATGCCTGCAACACACTCAAAAACAGTTGGGACAGAGGCAAAATAAGACTGAAAGGTTTATAGGATTTTCAAGTAACACCATTTTGAAAGATTCTACAAAAAGCAGGTTAATTGGTAACATGATTGGGTATAAAAGGAGCAGCACCAAAGGCTCAGTCTTTGCAAGCAAGGATGGGTTGTGGCTCACCCCTTTGTGCCAAAATTAGTGAGAGAATTGTTATTCAATTCAAAAAGAACATTTCTCAATGCAAGATTTTAGGTCTTTCAAAATCTACAGCGCGTAATATTGTGAAAAGATTCAGGGAATTCAGAGACATCTCAGTGTGTAAAGGGCAAGGTCAGAAACCACTGTTGAATGTGCGTGACCTTTGAGCCCTCAGGCAGCACTGCTTGAGAAACTGTCATGTTAATGTGACAAATATAGCCACATGGGCTTGGGAGTACTTTGGAAAAACACTGTCACTTAACACAGTCCACTGCTGCATCCAGAAATGCAACATGAAACTGTATTGCGCAAGGAGGAAACCATTCATCATATTGTATGCAGAAACGCCGTTGATTTCTCTGGGCCCGAACTCATCTCAGATGGACTGAAACACAGTGGAAAAGGTGCAAAAGCCAGCCTTTGTGATGGTATGGGGGGCATCAGTGCCCACGGCATGGGTGAGTTGCATGTGTATGAAGGTACTATTAATACATTGAGGCATATATTGGGATTTTAGAGAGACATATTCATCAAGGCAACGTCTCTTCCCGGGACATCTGTGCTTATTTCACCAGGACAGTGCCAGGCCTCATTCTGCACGGGCTACAACAACATGGCTTCGTAGAAACAGAGTGTGTGTGCTTGACTGGTCTGCTGCCTATCCAGATCTGTTTCCTAATTTGGAAAATATCCCAACTTTTCTGGAAAGGGGGTTAGTACTTTCTGCAATAGACAGGGGTCAGCATGGGCACTCTGACCAGTCTGTGGCTACGCAGCCCTACACACAGCAATCTGCAATGCACTGTATGTTCTGCCACCTTTCTATCACAGCCAGCATTAACTTTTTCAGCAATTTTTGCTAGAGTAGCTCTTCTGTGGAATCGAACCAGATAGGCTAGCCTTTGCTTCCCATGTGCATCAGTGAGCTTTGGGAGACAAAGACCCTGTCATCGGTTCATCGGTTGTCCTTCCCACATACCGAAAACACCTCACAAGACCTGCCATTTTGGAGAGGCTCTACCCAGTCACTTAGCCATCATAATTTGGCCCTTGGCAAAAGTCTCTCAGATCCTCATGCTTGCCCATTTTTCCTGCTTCCAAAACATCAACTTTGAAAACTGACTTTCACTTGCTGCCTAATATATCCCACCCCTTGACATGTGCATTTGTAATGAGATAATAAATGCTATACATTTCACCTGTCAGTTGTTTTAAACTTATGGCTGATCGATGCTTGTGATATATTTTATTTGAATTTTATTTATTTGAACTTAAACTAAAAATGTGAATTATTTGAGCTAGTGGGGTTTAGAGAAAGAGTTTGATTTAATGTAGAGCTGAAAATGTAGACAGCTTAGAGTTCAGTTTACTTTTCAACTTGGCCTAAGGGTAGCATATATTTTATGAAATGCACTTAAATGCTCTCCCAGAGAGAATCAGAGAAATGTCTATAGTATTGCTCACTGATAGATGTACATTGAGTAAGCAGTCACATTGTATACTACTTTTCATCTGTTTACTCACTCGATATTTTTTTAAGGTAAAATTCCATACATATCGCTCACTTTGTACATGTAGGTACCCAATTACTGACTGTAGTTCACATGTTGCATGAATACTCACCCTGTGCATCAGGACCACTGATTCAGTAATGTTTAGGTGGTGGATTATTCTTAGTGTGTGTTGTTGTATGAATGTATCAAACACAGCATGGACATGTACACTGTGTACATTAATGGCCAATTTATTAGACACATCTATCTTGAAGGTGTACAGTTTGAGACTTGTCTTTTTTGTTATTTTTTTACCTCTTCGTCATTGTCAGTTTCTGACCACAGAATTGCCGTTCGCTGGATATTTTTAGTTGGTGGACTGTTCTCAGCCCCTTCATTTACAATGAGGTTACTCTGCAACACTACTTCACTCATACCAGTGCCACACGCTACCATGTCATTACCATGTCAGTCTCACTGATGTGCTTCATAACTGCTTAATCCTGGTCAGGGTCACGATCTATTCAGAGTCTGTCCTGGGAACAATGGACACAAAGCTGGAGAATTCACCCTAAATTGGACGCTAGTCCATTGCAGAGCACAGTGCACACACATTCATACACTCATTTATATCTATGGGCACTTCAATGTAGTCGACACCTGCTTGTTTTTGGGATGTAGGAGGAAACCCACATGGACATACGAAGAACATGCAAAACTCCACACAGAACAAGCTCAGGATCAAACCAGTGACCCTGGAGTTGCACCACTGTGCCACCCTGTTGAGAACGATTCAACACCTAAATACTGTCTTGTCAGTGGTGATCCCTTTGCATTGATGGACAAGTAAAATGAGGCTAACAAACTGTGCATAGCAACAGATGCACTACAGTCAGTCAGTATAACACTTTTTTTTTGCATGTTGGCAGGTGCTACTCTTATTACAGTACCTTGAAAAAGTATTCATACCCCTTGAACTTTTTCACATTTTTCCACCTTATAACCACAAACTTAAAAGTTTTTTATTGAGCTTTTATGTGATAGACCAACACAGAGTAGCACATAATTGTGAAGTGAAACGAAAATGATAAATGGTCTTCAAATTTTAAACAAATAAAAATCTGAAAAATGTGATGTGCATTAGTATTCAGCCCCCCTGCGTCAATACTTTGTACAGCCACCTTTTGCTGCAATTACAGCTGCAAGTCTTTTGTAGTATGTCTCTACCAGCTTTGCACATCTAGACACTGAAATTTTTGCCCATTCTTCTTTGCAAAATAGCTCAAGCTCAGCCAGATTGGATGGAGAGCGTCTGTGAACAGCAATTTTCAAGTCTTGCCACAGATGCTCAATGGGATTTAGGTCTGGACTTTGACTGGGCCATTCTAACACATGAATATTCTTTGATCTAAACTATTCCATCGTAGCTCTGGCTGTATGTTTAGGGTCATTGTCTTGCTGGAAGGTGAATCTCCTTCCAAGTCTCAAGTCTTTTGCAGCCTTCAACAGGTTTTCTTCCAGGATTGCCCTGTATTTAGCTCCATCCATCTTCCCATCAACTCTGACCAGCTTCCCTGTCCCTGCTGAAGAAAAGCATCCCCATAGCATGATGCTGCCACCACCATGTTTCACAGTGGGGATGGTGTGTGCAGGGTGATGAGCAGTGTTAGTTTTCCGCCACACATAGCGCTTTGCATTTAGGCCAAAAAGTTCAACTTTGGTCTCATCTGACCAAAACACCTTCTTCCACATGTTTGCTGTGTCCCCTACATGGCTTCTTATGCCTGTCTTTCAACAATGGCTTTCTTCTTGCCACTCTTCCAAAAAGGCCAGATTTGTGGACTGTACGACTTATAGTTGTCCTGTGCACAGATTCTCCCACCTGAGCTGTGGATTTCTGCAGCTCCTCCAGAGTGATCATGGGCCTCTTGGCTGCTTCTCTGACCAGTGCTCTCCTTGCTCGCTCTGTCAGTTTAGGTGGACGGCCATGTCTTGGTAGGTTTGCAGTTGTGCCATACTTTTTCCATTTTTGAATGATGGATTGAACAGTGCTTCTTGAGATGTTCAGAGCTTGGGATATTTTTTATAACCTAACCCTGCTTTAAACTTCTCCAGAACTTTATCCCTAACCTGTCTGGTGAGTTCTTTGGCCTTCATGATGCTGTTTGTTCTTCAGTGTTCTCTAACAAACCACCGAGGCCTTCACAGAACAAGTGTATTTATGCTGAGAGTAGATTACACACAGTAGGACTCTATTAACTAATTAGATGACTTCTGAAGGCAATTGATTGCACTGGATTGTATTTAGAGGTATCAGAGTACAGGGGGCTGAATACTAATGCACACCACATTTTTCAGATTTTTATTTGTTTAAAATTTTGAAGACCATTTATCATTTTCGTTTCACTTCACAATTATGTGCTACTCTGTGTTGGTCTATCACATAAAATCTCAATAATAAACTTTTAAGTTCGTGGTTGTAAGGTGGAAAAATGTGAAAAAGTTCAAGGGGTATGAATACTTTTTCAAGGTACTGTATATCCATATAATAAGACTGTATACCCTATATTGTTGGGAAAGCATGCACAGACATCATATGTAGATTTCCAGGATATGAATGATTTGAAGTCAGTTTGCATGAAAAATATCATTGAATTCAAGTTCAAGCAAACTATACTGAAGTAAAAGCTGATCTAAGACCAAATTTGAGACATTTCCCATATGATACTATGATGAGTTTACTGCTTTTAGATTAGTACTGGAATCAGTCACGTTTTGGCCAAGCACGTAACTGAGATTTTACCCTTCATGGCTGTGGTATATCATGAAATTTCTTTCCCTTTTCTCTGTGCGTTCTTGCCGCTTTTCGCTCTATGTGCTGACTCTGTGCCAGGTCTCCAGTTACCCTTCCTGTTTTCCCTCACGCTTCTGCGGTTCCGCCTGACCATTCCCACCGGCATTCCTGCTCCCAGCCCTGCGCTCAAAGCACAGACAGATTCCTACAATTCCCTGCAGTATTCCCAGAGGATTGCAGCGTGGCGAGAGCTTGGGAAAGTGCTCTTCCGGAGTCAAGGATCCACCAAGCAACAGACAGTTTTGGTCTCTCTAAACCCCCCCCCCCCCCCCCCCCAACCCCCATTCTCAGAATCAACATTTCTAGAGTGAATGAAACCCAGGCAGCCAGAATGATTTTTTTTTTAAGTGATTCTAAGGGAAACACAGAGCTTGGCAGATGTCTACAAGTCCAAATTCTTTTTTTTTTGTCCATTATAAGGAATGAAAGAAGTGAATCAAATATATTTACTAGGTATTTCAAAAATGTATGGCTCCATTTTTCTTGTCAAACATGACTTTATAGGCACTGCATACCTCATAATGATCTTCAGTATTTTCCAAGAACTGAACCATCAGGAGAAATCTTCCAAGTTACTGCAATTACACAGCTCTGGTGCATGGCATGTCTTATACAGTATGGTGTTCAATCTAAATAATTGTCATAATATTGAGTTAATCCATCATGTGTTGCATTAAGACCACACAAACAACTGCAAACAAACGTTACAGATTAGTTTACATAAGGAGTCACTGTAGCCATGTCTTGCACAGAACGCCAAAAGCCAAGACCATGGTGGAAAAATTTAGGCTCCACTACATCAAGATAATGGATGAAGATGCTGTTGTCTCTGTTACATATGCTAGAGAGACAGAGCTTTCTCCTCACTTTCGTCCTCCCAAAGTAGGGTTATGAAGTCTTTGACCATGGGATAGTTCATGGACCCCATGATATGAACTCTGTCGCCCAAGCTATGAAAACATTCTGATATTGTTCTTATACTGACACCCCCCACACACACACACAAAATAAAAATAAATAAATAAACACACTTGTTAGTTTATCAGTATGAAGAAATAGAATATAAATAGTGCCAGTCACAAACAGAAAGCTGCCATCAGGATGGAAAATATTTTTCTATCTATATGCTTTGCTTCAAGACATATGAAACTTTGGCACAATACTGTCATCACTGGACTGGTTGAAGTACATTTTGTACATTTCTATCAATTTATTCAATTGTTGCACCTACACTGTCAGAAATAGGGGTACAGTAGGAGTCCATTTCTGTCCCCCAAGGTACAAGCTACACTAATGTACCCCTTAGGGCTCATTATTGGACCTCCTGGTAACTATTGCCCCTTTTCCACCAAAGTAGTTCCAGGGCTGGTTCTGGGCCAGTGCTTAGTTTGGAACTGGGTTTTCTGTTTCCACTGACAAAGAACTGGCTCTGGGGCCAGAAAAACCGGTTCCAGGCTAGCACCAGCTCTTTGCTGGGCCAGAGGAAAGAACCGCTTATGTCAGCGGGGGGGGGGCGGAGTTGTTAAAGGAACAGTCCACCGTACTTCCATAATGAAATATGCTCTTATCTGAATTGAGACAAGCTGCTCCGTACCTCTCCGAGCTTTGCGCGACCTCCCAGTCAGTCAGACGCAGTCAGACGCGCTGTCACTCCTGTTAGCAATGTAGCTAGGCTCAGCATGGCCAATGGTATTTTTTGGGGCTGTAGTTAGATGCGACCAAACTCTTCCGCGTTTTTCCTGTTTACATAGGTTTATATGACCAGTGATATGAAACAAGTTCAGTTACACAAATTGAAACGTAGCGATTTTCTATGCTATGGAAAGTGCGCACTATAATGACAGGCGTACTAACACCTTCTGCGCGCTTCGGCAGCGCATTGATACTGAGCTCAGATATCAATGCGCTGTCGAAGTGCGCAGAAGGTGTTAGTACGCCTGTCATTATAGTGCGCACTTTCCATAGCATAGAAAATCGCTACGTTTCAATTTGTGTAACTGAACTTGTTTCATGTCACTGGTCATATAAACCTATGTAAACAGGAAAAACGCGGAAGAGTTTGGTCGCATCTAACTACAGCCCCAAAAAATACCGTTGGCCATACTGAGCCTAGCTACATTGCTAACAGGAGTGACAGCGCGTCTGACTGACTGGGAGGTCGCGCAAAGCTCGGAGACGTACGGAGCAGCTCGTCTCAATTCAAATAAGAGCATATTTCATTATGGAAGTACGGTGGACTGTTCCTTTAAGACCAACAACAATAACAAGACCGCGAAAGATCGCCATTTTTAAGCGACGAGAAGCAGCAGCTGTACAAACACGAAGTCATCCATTATTATTATTGTTGTTGTTGTTGCTGTTGCTGCTGCTTCTTCCGTGTTGTTTTTGCTTCGATATTCACGCCAAGGTTTATGCAAACATAGCGACGTAACTGACGTATACAGCGACGTAATGACGTATACAACGACGTAACTGACGTGTACAGTGACGTAATGACGTGTCTTCCGTTAGCACCGCGAGCTATGGAAAAGCAAACTGGTTCTCAGCTGGCTCGCAAGTTGAACGAGTTGTGAACCAGCACCAGCACTGGCTCCGAACCAGCCCTGGAACTGATTTGGTGGAAAAGGGGTATATGTGTACCTTTTTAGGGTCAAAAAGGTACATATATGTTCCCGAGCAGTATATAAAGGGTACAAATAAGTACCTTAGATGGTACGGCACCAGTGACAAGCCATTGTACTCTTAAAGGGTCAATAATGAACTTTATTTTCTGAAAGTGTACTGTCACCCACATATCACGGTGAACTCTGTTTTTTTATGGATAACTCTTGTTGCATGTTGTGCTGACGTTCCCAAATTTCCACTTGAGGATCAATAAAGTACATAGCTACCTATCTAATAGATTAAAAAAGCAGAATGAACTGTTTTAAAAAGTGCAACTTTGCCAAGTCACACTATATTTGGAGTGGAGATTTACATCCAGTATTTCTCACTATAGAAAACAAACTTCATCTCCTGCCACTTCCTCTCCCCCTTCTTTCTCATCCTGGGTTTAAAACAAAAAACACAAAAAAAACAGCTCTACAAAGTGCACTGAACCTTGACAGGGCCCATGTCAGAGCAGCAGCTTGCAAGCACGACTCCAGTGGCAGCAGGGGGTGGGAGAAAGCGAGGTTGAAGGAGGAAGGGAATGGAAGGAGTGTGTGTGTGTGTGTGTGTGTGTGTGTGTGTGTGTGTGTGTGTGAAGGAAGGGGGCGGGCAGTGACCACAGCATCTGTGCTCCGTTCCCAACCACTGCAGCACAAAAGGCAGAGAGCTTGTGGAATCCTGAGCAGCCAGAATTCCCTCACCAGCACAGCGCATTCTGTAAGTGCTGCCACGGAGACGGCCGAGCCATGAAAGAGACTCAGAGTCTGAAACTGCTTTAATATAAAAGACTCCCTGGTGAATTACTGTAGCAGTACGGTTCCACTGAATTACGGTCCGATGATTGAGCATCTGGCAAAATGCATGGTCTGTATTTATGTGTCAGATCAGCACAATTCAGGCCAGATGTCATTTCATACAAGCTTGATTAATGTCTTGCATTAATCTAGAATGATAAAGAAATTCATGCACACACACCATGTCTTATGCATGCACACACACACACAGACAGCCAGACAGACGCACAGACACACACGCATACTTTATGGAATGATCATATGTTTTCCACATATGATTTTGTTAGTAATAAGGGATTACATGGGGGAAGAAAGAGCAGTTCAACATGTTATGGCCTGAAAATGCACAAGCAAACTCATATAATCACGTGAGACTCAAATAACCCAATTAATCATCTGGATAATCTGCGATTTAAAAAAAAAAAAGTCACAAGTCAACATGTAAATATATATGAATAATGTCAGGATATCACACAAAATCATTTGGAAAAATGAATCGTAAATAAGAAAAATCAAAATAAATGAATAATGTGAAAGAATCAGATGTGCAACTAAATGAATCGTGGGGAAAAATCACTAAGTAGTACAAATAAATGAATCATGTGGGGAAAAAATACATCACATGAAAATGAACGAATTACTTGAAAAGCATGATGAATTGTGCTATTCATTTGAAAATTAGCCTTCAAAACGTTTCACAGACGCTTCCTACTAAACAAGACCAGATATAATGGTTTAAATAAGAGTAGACTTGGCATGATAGTACTGATTTGTTGGAAATGGAATACTTTGAAATTATGCTGAAATCAGATAAATATCCCATGGACATATCAAGTAGAATGGAAGTGACTTCTTTATTTTTTTTTTCCTAAAGCAATCCTCCAGTTAAGAGGAGATCAGTATAAACAGCCCTTACTATCAAACAGGCCTGTAATCACATAACAGACTCAAAGACGACCAGGCTGCTGTCCAAATTCACTTCAATACACACACTGTTTGACTGCTCTACACAACTCATACCACTGTCTCAAATCTGCCCTTTTTCTTTGGCCTAGAGTCCTTCTTTACCACTTGGAGATCCGAAGTGTAATAAACAGTGTCACAGGACAATAATTACATGCTAGTTAGCTGAAGCCTGGAACATGATGAAGAGGTGGATTTGGCAAATCAGAGTTGAAAACCTGAATTCATGAATCCAGACCACAATATGGATATGAGTCAGTGGCTGCGTGACAAAGCTGAGAGTCATCCAGAAAAGCTCAGAAATTCGATTAAGCTTTCTTCCTAAGTGTGTGCTGCATTACAATTGAAGTGTTAGTGCTGGAAACCAGACACAACTGTGTGCTCTGAATAGTAAACAACACGGCTGGGTAATATGATATGCGTTACAGTACACTGTGTTATTAAATGAAATATTTCCCTGTAATAAAATTCATTTCCATTTTTAATAATAAGGGTTCTTTCTCTTGGAAATGTGGCATACTGTGTATCATGAAGTATTGCAATATGGGTTTTATTTTGTTGGTGGTTGCTTTTAAAAAAAAAAAAAACATACTGTGCAGGTCTAGTATTTAGTCACAAGGGTAAACATCACTTTTTTTTGTTACCAGACTGATTTTGAGAGTGAATAACTTCTGATCTTGGACAGTCAGGTAGATTTAGTGCTGCTTGATGGAAGTTATCTGTGCTCCAGCTGCTCTGTTTACCACCTCTCCTTTCACTCTATCTCTTTCAGTGGAGCAGTGAAGAGAGACCATTGTTCTGCAGGCTAAAACGACTCGCCTCACTTATCCAATTACCCACTTCTCTATCTGCGCTGTCTCTCCCTGCCTGCACTGGAATGCACCTATTTAACACACACCTCTCCCCGAGCTAGAGCAAAACACCTCACTCTGAACCCTGTCTGCACTCACAGAATGAAGAGAAAAGAAGTTCAAGTAGTGACTCATCTTCCAGAGGAACGCTCCACATATTCTCTTTCTTTCCATACATGCAGTTTCATTCTGAGAATCCCAGCTGATCCAATTCAAACGTATGAGTTGAACATTGATTAACAGTATATGCTTTCTATCAAGTATGCAGAAGCACACACACACACACACACACACACTGCTGTACCTGGATTGGTTGGTTGAGCCCTACAGAAGCGCTCTTGAACTGGTCTTTCATTTTGTGAAACCTGACACTACTGAGTATGGCAACATCCACTCAGTGATTTCTCTTGGAGCAACCAGTCCTCTTCCAGTTCTTCTTCTTCGTTTCTTTCTTTGCGCCCCTTTCAAACACTCTTCTTCCTTGATCCCCTGTTCTTCTGGTCTCTGGATGGCCCCCAAGCCTTTTCCCACCAAACGTGCAATGAGAAGGAAACTAGAAGCAGAGTCTGAAAACTATCTCCACCAACTTCAACCCAAGCAACCCAATCTCTCCCTCCTACTTCCCTCTGCACTATTGCCTTCTTCTCTCTTTCCTCTCTCACATGCTCTTTCTCTGCACTTTTCCCACCCCTCCCTCCTCTCTCACCAAGACCCCCACACACACACTCTGTTCCTCTCTCTCCTTTTCTCCCTCCTCCCCTTTCCCATCATCCCTCCACCCCCTACTGCTGAACTAATCTGCAGCTAGCTGAGTGATTGGAGGTCTGGTTGTCTTGGTAATGAAGTGTCCTGTTTTAGCCGCAGAAGAAAGCAAAGCTGAATGCTTAAATGACAGCCAAAGAAAATAATACAAGCGTTAAATACTTGTCTGCCTGATTAATAGTGTATATATATATATATATATATATATATATATATATATATATATATATATATATATATATATATATATATATATATACACATCAATATGGTGGTGGTATGCTGTACACTGAGAATATAATCAGAAATCATTTAACTATATAACACCATATTGCATACAGTTATGCCATTAATATTACACCATACCAGGTTGGATTGTTTTGTCAAAGAAAAATATGTCTAAGTGCTGTGTCCCTTAAAAAAATATGCTCCAAGGAGTACCATCTCATCTCATCTCATCTCATCTCATCTCATCTCATTATCTGTAGCCGCTTTATCCTGTTCTACAGGGTCGCAGGCAAGCTGGAGCCTATCCCAGCTGACTACGGGCGAAAGGCGGGGTACACCCTGGACAAGTCGCCAGGTCATCACAGGGCCCATAAAAACAATGTTAAATTACGTAAATCATTCTGAGGTCTAGTTGAAAAGATGAAGGTTGTATCAGTTTTCTTAACTAAGAACTAACTACTACTACTACTGCAGTTATATCTCATGTAATGTCATACTTTTTTGAAAAACTGTCATGTTCTGTCACATTGCCATGATTTTTCTTATTATTATTTTGACATAATTTCTAAATTTCTACATTATTTCTTCCATAATAGGTTTCTCAACAGCTCTCTGAATAATTGAAGGTTCTTAGCTTCCTAAAGCGATTCTACTTGGAACTGTGTCTGATAAGGAAATGCTCTGTTGTAAGTTTATACATAGAAACTTGTTTAAAATGTGTTTATTTAATTTTTGCTCATTTGTCCTCTCCAATCTGTGTTTACAAAATGCTGCTCAAGCTACATCACAGGGCAGGGCTTTCTACCCTCTTTGGCATACATGAGCTCTCAAACACCCACGATTGGTTAGTGTCACTGGGATTGACACGCAAGAGAGTGTACGGTATAACCATGTCCAATTTGGCTCTCTTGACTACAGAACGATGTGACATTGCTGGGATTTGAACTTTCATTCTCCTAATAATAATGCACACACCTTCCTGATGCACCATTCCAGAGCCCCTGCTTCAGGGTTCTAAATCTTTCAGGGTTCTAAATCTTTCAGGGTTCCTCCAAACTCACAACTGAAGAAGCAACCCTTTAGGTTCTGGATTTGCCTTCCAGTGTAGTTGGGGGGAAAAAAAAGCCATGTTGGAAATCTACCATCACTGTTCTATTCACGTGTAGTTCCATGAAGCAATCCAGAGGCACCACTGCTGGACATGCGAGAGGGACAGAGTCAGAAATGACTCCTGGCTTGTATTCAAGAGATGAGGAGGCAGGAGAAGTGGTGGATCACAATTCACACAGATATTGGCAACTTTGTGTGCTGAAATGTCCATCCATTTTCTCTTTCATTGCCTGTTTCTACTCTATTTTACGTCTCTTAAAAATCTGTTCATACAGAGAATGAGATAAGCCTCAAATCCTCATCTAGAATACTATTGCCAATTTTGTGGCAGTAATTGATGAAAAAAATCAACTTTTTGGAATGTGTTGCAGGCATCAACTTGTTTTTTTAGATTAATCTTCTGACAAACTTTCTCTCAAGGTCTCACAAGGCTAAAAAGCTGTACCACAAAAAGCATTAAATCAAACACATCTAAGACACACATTAAAGACTTAGATTTCAAAGACTACCACTTTAACAATAATGAATGCCCCATCTGTGACAAGCAAGACAGCTTTAAGACAGAGTCGGACTGCAGGGGGAGGAGGATGTGAATGCAACATCTGTTCAGGGATCTTCATACCTTTTGGGTGGAGGATGGACGACAAGTATATTAACCTCTCAATGGCAGCTGAACATCAGGTCAGTAAAAAATTTTAATATTTTGGGCTTCTGGGAATTGTGCACATGCACATTTATTTTGTAAAGTGCAAAGAAAACAACAAAGCCCATGAAAACAAGAACCATAAACATTAACTGTGGATACAGTACAAGAGACATAAAGGCTATAAATAATAATGTGGCACACACATGATAATAAATGACATCTGCAATAAAAGATTAACGGTGAGATAATGGGTGTATTTCAATGTCAAGGATGCTTCCTTGGTAAGATGGGTCCTTCCAAGTCAGGTTCTTCAAAGACTAGGCAAGTGTGCGTCATTGAAAAGGTCCTGCCTTGTACGTGCACATAGGATTGTGCGTGCATTAAGAACACTGAGGATACACACATGCATCCTTGACAATTCGCTGAACAAAGGACTTGGTCCTTGGTAGAATTCAAAGGATCTTAGACAATGGAATAGTCCTTTGGTGGGATTCGACGATGTGGCATCCTTGAAATGCAGCTGTTAAGGATATTTCCTTGACATTGAGAAACACCCAGTGAAAACTAGAACTTAAATAGTGGTGCTAACAAGGCATAATGAGACACAATACAAACACAAGATTTTTTTTTTGTAAACATCGAGCAACAGTGGATCGACACTCACTCTTGCCCCTTTTCCACCAAAGCAGTTCCAGGGCTGGTTCGGGGCCAGTGCTTAGCTTGGAACCAGGTTTTCTGTTTCCACTGACAAAGAACTGGCTCTGGGGCCAGAAAAACTGGTTCCAGGCTAGCACCAACTCTTTGCTGGGCCAGAGGAAAGAACCGCTTACGTCAGCGGGGGGTGGGGGGGTGGGGGGGGTGGACTTGTTAAGACCAACAACAATAGCAAGATCGCGAAAGGTCACCATTTTTAAGCAGCGAGAAGCAGCAGCTGTACAAATGCGAAGCCATCCATTATTATTATTGTTGTTGTTGTTGCTGCTGCTTCTTCTCCGTGTTGTTGTTGCTACGATGTTTGCGCCAAGGTTTATACAAACGCAGCGACGTAACTGACGTATACAGCGACGTAATGACATGGCTCCGCTTAGCACCCCGAGCTATGGAAAAGCAAACTGGTTCTCAGCTGGCTCGCAAGTTGAACGAGTTGTGAACCAGCACCAGCACTGGCCCCGAACCAGCCCTGGAACTGATTTGGTGGAAAAGGGGTATCTGAATTTCATGCCTGCGACACATTCAAAAACTCCAAAAAGGTTGGGACAGCGGTAACAAAAGACTGGGAAAGTTGTGGAATGCTCAGAAAACACCTGGTTGGAACATTCTACAGGTAAACAGGTTAACTGGTAATAGGAAAGGCTCAGTCGTTCACAAGCAAGGATGGGGAAAGGTTGACCACTTTGTGAAAAATTGCATGGGCAAATAGTCCAACAGTTTAAGAACAATGTTTGCCAATGTACAATTGCAAGGAATTTACTGACTTCACCATTGACCATCCATAATATTGTCAAAATATTCAGAGAATCCAGAGAAATCTCTGCATGTAAGGGGCAAGGCTGAAAATCAACATTGAATGCTGATGACCTTCGATCCCTCAGGCAGCACTGCATTAAAAACTGACATGATTGTAGAAAGGATGTTACTACATGGACTTGGGAACATTTTGGAAAACTGTTGCTGGTAAACACAGTTCATCACTGCATCTAACATGCAAAGTGAAAGCCATATCAACAGCATCCAGAAACACTGCCGAATTCTGTGGACCCGAGCTTGTCTGAGATGGACTGACACCAAGTGGAAAAGTGTGCTTGCAGTCTGACAAGTCCAAATTTTGAACTGTTTTTGGAAATCATGGATTTTGTGCCAGGCGGCACAGTGGTGTAGTGGTTAGCACTGTCACCTCACAGTAAGAAGGTCCTGGGTTTGAGCCCAGCAGCCGGCGAGGGCCTTTCTGTTTGGAGTTTGCATGCTGTCCGGGTGCTCCGGTTTCCCCCAAAGGCATGCAGGTTAAGCTAATCGGTTGCTCTAAAGTGACTGTAGGTGTGAGTGTGAATGGTTGTCTATGTGTTATCCCTGCGATGACCTGGCGACTTGTCCAGGGTGTACCCTGCCTCTCACCCATAGTCAGCTGGGATAGGTTCCAGCTTGCCTGTGACCCTGTAGGACAGGATAAGCGGCTACAGATAACGAATGGATGGATTTTGTGCCCTCCAGGCCCAAGAGGAAAAGGAACATCCAGATGGTTACCAGCAAAAAAGTTCAAAAGCCAGCATCTGAGAGGGAATGGGGGTGTGTTAGTGCCCATGGCATGGCTAACTTACACATCTATGAAGGCTCCATTAATGCTGAAAGGTACATACAGGTTTTGGAGCAAGCTACACTGACATCCTGACAACATCTTTTTCAGGGACGTCCCTGCTTATTCCAACAAGACAATGCCAAGCCATATTCTGTATGTGTTATAACAGTGTGGCTTCATAGTAAAAGAGTGTGGGTGTTAAACTGGCCTGCCTGCAGTCCAGTCCTGTCTCCCATTGAAAACATGTGGTGCATTATGAAGCGTAAAATACGACAGCAGAGATCCCGAACTGTTGAGCCACTGAAGTTGTATGTCAAGCAAGAATGGGAAAGTATTTCCCTTTCAAGACTTTAACAATTAGTGTTGTCAGTTCCCAAACACTTACTGAGTGTTGTTAAAAGAAAAGGTGATGTAACACAGTGCTCCTGTCCTAACTTTTCTGGAACGTGTTGCAGGCATCAAATTCAGAATGAGTATATATATTTACAAAAAAAATTTTAAGTATGAAGATTTAGATCTTTTCTTTGTGTTGTATTCAATTGAATGTAGGTTGAAAAGGATTTGAAAATCATTGCATTCTGTTTTTATTTACATTTTACACAGAGTCCTGACTTTTTTGAATCAGGGTTAGTAAAATTAATAATTTGTTAAATCCCTAATAAAAATAAAGACACTTCATACTACAATAGAAGGCAAAATTACTGGAAAGTGGTAGTTGCACTGGATATTTTTTCAGCATTACAACTACAGGGAGGATGGTTTTTCAAGGACCTACTGACATCATGTCAGACTGAGGCTAGATAAAGTAGGGGAGCATTGGATCAGTTTTAACAGGGGTCAGTTGTAACACTATCAACTGCCCCAATCAGCAACATACAGTACAGTTCCAGTCACTCTGCCTGTGCTCAGTAGCATCCTCTACCTGCCTGCAAAAGAACAGCAAATTAATCACAGCTCTGAAGACTTTGTCATCAAAAGTCAGGTTATGAAGTATGAAAGTAATTTTGCTCATCTGAAGAATTGTGTTCATTTTGTATGCAAATGAAACCAAAATATCCCTTACCAAAAAGAAGTATACTTCAAGTTAATTTTATTAAGTATACTTAAATAAAGTTAAAGTATATTTCCTTAAGTATACTTTTGTGTACCAAGTATACTGATATCAACGTACTTACAGTATACTTGTAAGTAAACTAATCTAATACTTCTCGGGACTAAATTGGCCCACTTTTAGTTTATAAAAAGTATACTTTCAGTCTAAGAGAAGTAAACTTTGAGTATACAACTAGTATTTTTTATTTTGTACTGCAAGTATACCACAAGTGAACTTATATACCAATTGTTTACTAGTCCTATAATTGTAGTCCATTTTTTAGTTTACTAAAGTATACTTTGTAGTATACTGGAAATATACTATTGGTTTACTCGTTACACACTTCTAGTCCACTTTTTAGTTTATAAAAATATACTTTATAGCATATTGGAAATATACTATTAGTTTCTGGTTATATACATCTAGTCCACTTTTTAGTTTTGACGTATACTGCAATTACCCTTCTAGGTATACTACTAGTTTTCTAGCCCTAACCCTTACCTCGCGCACACTACCAGTAGACAACTTAAGTGTTTTGTACCTTAAGTTACAATGAAGTTATAAAGGTAAGAATTCACAAAATAACAACAAATACTCAGGATTAAGAACATATTCATTTTCTTTAAAAATCAAAATTTATAGCAACATTGTATTAAATGCCAAAGTATAAAAACATGGCAATGACAACTGAAATTGACATCCAAGCTCTAAAGAAAAAGAAAGAAAGAAAAAAATTAATTATCCCACTCAGGAGAATTAAAAAAAAAAACTTATATGGAACCACAGACATACCTAAGAGTCAACAATGCTGAAGCACAACTACAGGGCAAGTACACTTAAACATAAGGCACAAATATTTTAGAAAAGAAAAGAAAAGAAAGAAAGAAAGAAAGAAAGAAAGAAAGAAAGAAAGAAAGAAAGAAAGAAAGAACAACTTTATTCATCATGCACTTGTGAAATTTTCTCTCTGCATTTAACTCATCTGAAGCAGTGAACACACACGTGAGCAATGAGCACACACACACACACCCAGAGCAGTGGGCAGCCATGCTAACAGCGCCCGGGGAGCAGTTGGGAGTTAGGTGCCTCGCTCAAGGGCACCTCAGCCCAAGGCCGTCCCATATTACCCTAACTGTATGTCTTTGGACTGTGGGGGAAACCGGAGCACCCGGAGGAAACCCACGCGGACACGGGGAGAACATGCAAACTCCACACAGAAAGGCCCTTGCCGGCCGTGGGTTCGAACCCAGAACCTTCTTGCTGTGAGGCGACCATGCTAACCACTACACCACCGTGCCACTTAATAATAATATTTTAATACTTTATTACACTTTTGTTAATTATATCTTGATCAAAAGTTTAAGTATGAGCTTAATATGCTAAGACTTTTATATATACTTTTCAGTATAAGCCAAGTGTACTTATGTATAACTTTAAGTATATCTCTGATAAGTAAATAACTGAAAGCATACTCTCTTATTTTTAGTTTAAAAGAAGTATACTAGAAGCACACTTGAATAAACTTCTTTTTTGTAAGGGATACCAGTTTTATCATTTTGTTTAGTTGACTATCCATTAGCTTGATTGACAGTTGAAAATACTGAGCTGACCAGAGAAAATTGTTGACCATGTGGGGTCTGCTGTAACAGTTCTAACAATACAAGTATTTAAGGTACTTAACAAAAATTCAAAAGAGATTCCATTTTCTTGAAAAATTGCTGACTTCTTGGAAAACATATTATTGTTATTCATGTGATGCATTTGTGCGTCATGCATTGCCCAGTGTTTTAGATAAGATATAAACATGAAAATGGCATTTGTTTATTAGAAATAGTTACCAGATAAGTATACTTATTTATATGAAAAAAAATCTATGTTTCGTGTATTTTGCTTATCATCGTCGGCTGTCTATCGCTAGCGATGATGACTGCTTCATTAGGATACAAAGAAGTGCAGATAGGCCGCGAGGCCTCCACCAGAGCGATAGAGTCACCTGCAGTGGCAGCACAAATGGCCTGGCCGAGCCGCCATGGAATGCCTGGACTCGTGAGCTCTCGCATACTATTCTCCTCTCCTAATGAAGCACTTTGCATAGTAAGCTGAGACAAACAATGTCGTGCCCCCATTGTGTTGTCTCTCTGGACCTCCAGACCTGATGCCAAGTGGTGCACAAAAGTGCCACAGACCTGATGGGTATGGAACTTGCCCCGCAGTGACAACTGACTTGCTGAGTGATGCCATCCATTGGCCATTTGAGGGGCTCTTCCATATGCCATCAGGTAGTGTGCCATCGACCCTGTTGGATTCATCTGCCACATTGCACCAAAAAGTGCCCTGCTGCCAGCGCCTTATTGATGATGTACTATTTAACCCATGACTGGAACCCAGGCAGGTGCTACCACTCCGAGTCAGAGCAATGGTGATTAAGGGGTAACTCCACTTTCCCCAATACTCAAGTCCTCCTGGACCTGAGACTCACCACCACTACTCACTGTAGTTTAAAGTCATACCAAATCTTAATTTGCTTATAAGATTTACATGAAGGTGTAAGAAATGTTACATTCAACTGTCTTTTGTTTTCTTTCTTTCTTTCTTTCTTTCTTACTTATATTTACCGAGATCCATTCCACTGCCTCTGCTGTATCGTTTGCTTATTATCATGAGCAAATGGCATGAGTTGTCCTTTTATTGCTATTACAATTTTATATACAGTAACACTTTACATACAACAGCTAACACAGTGCACACTAGTAACCCCTGTTGGTCAAGATTGTTTATCGCAGCAATTCTTTACAACATATGACAAATGAAAATCTTATTTGTTTTATTTTGCATTCTTTACTGCAAATAAACCACAAAAGTGTATCATTTTTCTGCATCATTTCTATTTCATTAAATGCAAGTGCTCCAGCACTGAAAAAGCATCCAATTTCCTCTCGGAATAAAAGTCTCAATTTTAAGGTTTTAATTTGACTCACACTTACAGGTAACATTCCTGTTGAAAAATGTCATTAAACGCATTAGCTCAGGGGTGGGCAATTATTTTTTCCATGGGGCCACATGAGAAACAGAATTTTGTGGAGGGCCGGACCAAAAGGCTGAACTAAAGTCTGCATAATATTAATTGTATTTCTTTATCTAAAGCAGTAAATAACATTGTTTTACAAGCTGCTAAGACTGGTAAGAGTATGGAAAAAACGAGGTTGCCTTACAAAAAATGTCATTTATTCAATCAAATTTCCCAAAACAATGGTTAACAAAATGTGAACGTTTGTACCATTTTTTTCAGTCACATTCACCCCAAAACACAATAAAGACATCACAATATTGCCTTTCTACTCCAAATATCAAGCAAGATACATCATATTATAATAATGATGCCCACATTTGTAGTCTAATCACCTCATTTGGTGTTTTTCATTTGGTAATGCCGACTCAAATTGTAGTCTTTGAACACTGCGATCTGCTCTCCGCAAACTAAACACACGGCTTCATCTCTGACTTCAGTAAATAAATACTTAGCAGTCCATGTTTTGTTGAAAGCCCTGCATTTGGCATCTACCTTTCTTCTTTTTGCGGACATTTTGGGGACTAAAGTCTTCTTGTGATCTGCTCGCAACAACTTCGATTCGGTGTAGGTATCAGATCTACAGATCGGCTCGGGCTCCGGCGCCTGCTAGTGACGTCACACTATGTGATTGGCTGGACTGTTTGAAGGATGACGTACAAGTTTGTGGTTGGTCTGGACAAATTACGGAAGTAGTTATCGCAGGATTAGGTTTCGTGGGATTTCATGTCATGCTCATGTCGTGCGCATTGCGTTTTTGTTGAACACAACTTCAAAATAAAAGCAATGCGGCCCGCGGGCCGTAAAATGCCCAGGTCTGCATTAGCTGGTATGTTGTAGAAGTATGTTGACTTACATCTATCCATCATCTGTACCACTTACTGTATCTGTCAGGGTCACAGGTGAACTGGAGCCAGTTCCAGCTGACTTCAGGCAAGAGGTGGGCTACACCAACCTATCACAGGGCTAACACAGAGACAAACAACCATTTACACTTTGGCAATTTAGAGTAGCCAATGTTTTTTGGACCGCAGAAGAAAACCAGAGAATATAGAGGAAATTCACATGCAAACTCCACATAGAAAGGCCCCAGTTGGACATGAGGATCAAACCCTGAACCTTCTTGCTATTGAGCTAACCATTGCACCACTGCACGACCCTCCATGTTTACTTGCACTAATTGTATTTTTGTTTGGTACAAAATAAATAGAAAAATGTTCATATGATAAAGGGGAGGCTGAACTGCACAAACCTGCAGTTCCAGCTGATAAAAATGTAGATAAACACATTACGCCCAGTCGTAAAGATTACCTTCTGATCTTGGAATAAATTTCATTTCTTCTGGTGCTTTTTTGTTCAGCACTGATGAAGCAATTTTACTGTGACATGCATTCTTACTGTACCTGGATAATGTGTCTACAACTATCTAAATCATATATAGATTATGAAAGGTCATTAATAATAATAATATAATAAGCATATATCAGCTGACTAGAAAGTCATCAAGCTACATTATACTATGGAGAGGATTTCATGCCAGAATGGAAAGTGATGAGAAAACATAAAATACAATACACAAACCCCCCCCCCCCCCCCCCCCCCCCCCCCCTCCTTTTTTTTTTCATGATAACAGCCACACCCCTGAGTATGCTGTGACTGGACAGTGATTGCATTTCAATATGGCATGACTTCAACACACCAATGAAAGGGAACTGCAATGCAGTCAGATATTACATTCACTTCTAACACAATATCATCAAGAGATATAAAAACAATACAGTGAATATTTTGCTTTTCAGTGTATAACATTTCCAAGTCATGCAAATGAAAAGTAATACAGTTTGTGCACTTCATGTACCTTCACTGCTGTAAAAGCTTTTCTATGTTAACTTGCACTGTGAAATGCACTGCAGCGGTGCGGATTGTTTTTGAAGGTGGATCACATTACCTTCTGACACACTTTCAGCACTTAATTCTTAAAAAGCATTCCGTTGCAGATTGTTGTTCATTATCAAGATTTATGAGAAAGATTTCCCCGAATGAAATGTAATCTCACCTGTGAAAAAATGTGAAATACAATATGCAAATGGTATTGTGATTCATGAGTGACAGAAAACATACACAAACACTGATAAAAAACAATCCTTGCATTCTTAGAAGCCTTGATCATTGTTGAAGACTTTAAAAGGGCAAACATAGGGAAAGATCTTATGAAAGGTCATTAATAATAATAATAATAATAATAATAATAATAATAGGGCGGCACGGTGGTGTAGTGGTTAGCGCTGTCGCCTCACAGCAAGAAGGTCCTGGGTTCGAGCCCCGTGGCCGGCGAGGGCCTTTCTGTGTGGAGTTTGCATGTTCTCCCCGTGTCCGCGTGGGTTTCCTCCGGGTGCTCCGGTTTCCCCCACAGTCCAAAGACATGCAGGTTAGGTTAACTGGTGACTCTAAATTGAGCGTAGGTGTGAATGTGAGTGTGAATGGTTGTCTGTGTCTATGTGTCGGCCCTGTGATGACCTGGCGACTTGTCCAGGGTGTACCCCGCCTTTCGCCCGTAGTCAGCTGGGATAGGCTCCAGCTTGCCTGCGACCCTGTAGAAGGATAAAGCAGCTAGAGATAATGAGATGAGATAATAATATCAGCTGACTAAAAGGCATCAAGCTACATTATACTATGGAGAAGATTTACTGTATCGCCAACACATTCATTTCTCTGTATCTAGTGAGCAGATTCTTTGCTATTCGGCACAAAAGGACAGCTTCAAACCAATCCCCTGACGAGTTTTTGGTAAATCAGACCACAATAGCACAATTTACTACTGCCTGTCTACAACCCCAGTTCCAAAAAAGTTGAGATGCTGTGTAAACTGTAAATAAAAACCAGAGGTGGACAAAGTCCCCAACGTCATTACCTAAGTCAAAGTACAGATCCCACTGGTTAACGTTACTCCGATACAAGTGAAAGTTGTAAAGTCAATTTTTTTACTAAAGTTAAAGTACTGAAGTACTTGCTTTGAAAAATACTTAAGTATTAAAAATAAATTTTCTGTCAATGCATCGTCATATTATTGCCACAAAGCTTACAAAACCTAATGCTGTTACCAAAGACAGAAATGTGAATTCACAAAATGAAAGCATGCTGTGCATCATGGTGGTTTAACGTTAAGCTAGCTAGTCAGTGAAACTCCACCTGACATGCTAGCAAACTCTTTTCAAACTCAAAATCATATTGGGTAGCTAACGTTACTAGCAAAGAAAGATTTCTACGTTCTGTTTATTTAGCAAGATTATGCTAAAACATATTTCTGAAAGAACTTCAGATAAGTTAACGTTATTCATGTTAGCGTAACTCCGTTTTTACATGTTAACTAATAGTGTCCAAGTTAACTAGCTATGTGTAAATGTTAGCTGTGGACAAGGCGATGGCAACTTGGTGGCAAATCCATAGAAAGTCATTTGACTAACCAGACTGCATAGTTATTGCAATGTTATCGCCAGCTCTAAAAGCACAGACAACTTTGTTGCAAGCTTTCTCTTGGAATAAAGTGTTTATAAACCTCAATATGCTCCCGCAGGTTGGATGGCGAGTTTTTGTTGGCTGTGATGCGGTTCGTTTTTGGCAAGCAAAGCAAACATCTCATCTCATCTCGTTATCTCTAGCCGCTTTATCCTATTCTACAGGGTCGCAGGCAAGCTGGAGTCTATCCCAGCTGACTACGGGCGAAAGGCGGGGTACACCCTGGACAAGTCGCCAGGTCATCACAGGGCTGACACATAGACACAGACAACCATTCACACTCACATTCACACCTACGCTCAATTTAGAGTCACCAGTTAACCTAACCTGCATGTCTTTGGACTGTGGGGGAAACCGGAGCACCCGGAGGAAACCCACGCAGACACGGGGAGAACATGCAAACTCCGCACAGAAAGGCCCTCGCCGGCCACAGGACTCAAACCCGGACCTTCTTGCTGTGAGGCGACAGCGCTAACCACTACACCACCGTGCCACCCGCAAAGCAAACATTTAAAAGAAAATAAATCTTTAATCCTTTCAGAAAACTGAAACATGGGTTCTAGATAAAGCCATGAGTGCGTGCATTCCCCAGAAGAACCGTTTCCTTCCATTCTGCCATCAACTGATCGTGTTCAAATAATGATGTTGAGAAATCACTGAACTTGATTTTATACAGTCTATGGACGTGACGTGACCCTAGTGATTACTGATCGGCTGTCTCAGTGTCACCTGCGAAAAAACCAATCAAGTTTTAGAAAAAAAAGAAAAAAAAACATCCACTTTCAAAGCTGCTTCACAGTAACGAGTAACGAGGACCTTGATTGAAATGTAGTGGAGTAAAAAGTACGATATTTGCCTTTCACATGTGGTGAAGTTAAAGTCATAAGTTTTCAAAAAAAATAATACTCAAGTAAAGTACAGATACTCAAAAAGTGTACTTTAGTACAGTACTCAAGTAAATGTACTTCGTTACTGTCCAACTCTGATAAAAACAGAATGTGAAGATTTGCAAATCATGGAAACCCTATATTTCATTGAAAATAGTACAAAGACAACATATCACATGTTGAAACTGAGAAATGTTATTGTTCTTCGAAAAATATATGCTCATTTTCAATTTGATGTCAGCAAGACATTTCAGAAATGTTGGGACAGTTGGCAACAAAACACTGAAAAAGTTGTGTAATGCTAAAAAAAACCTAATTCGGTTAATCAGCAACAGGTCAGTAACATGATTGGGTATAAAAAGAGCATCCCAGAGAGGCAGAGTCTCTCAGAAGTAAAGATGAGGAGGGGTTCACTGCTCTGTGAAAGACAGTGTGGGCAAACAGTGCAACAATTTAAAAATAATGTTCCTCAATGTTTTGCAAATTTGCAAATTATCGCAAGCTCAGGTTTTCCAAAATGTTTTGGTGAGTCTGCACCCACTGTAGCCTCAAATCCCCGTTCTTGGCTGAAAGGAGTGGAACCTGAAGTTCACCTCTGCTGTTGCTGTCCATCTGCCTCAAGGTTTTGTGTGTTGCGCAATCTGAAGTGCATTTCTGCTCATCATGGTTGTTTTGAGCGGTTATTTGAGTTACCGTAGCCTTCCTGTCAGATCGACCCAGTGTGCCCATTCTCCTCTGACCTCTCCCATCAGCTATTAACTCATTGGATGTTTTTTGCTTATTTGTTTTTTTGTCACACCATTCTGTGTGAACCGAAGGGAGTGTTGTGGAGGAAAATCTAAATTGACTCTTGAATAATTTATGTTAATAAATCTTGCATAATTTATTGTGATCTGTGATTTGTCTTCTTGTGCAAGATTTTGATTATTTAATACACAGGAACTATAAGCAAACAATGGTATAGATAATGGTATAAATATGGTATTGTAACCATAGTTTAAAAATGAATATATGTAATGAAACTAAAATAATAATCCCGGCAGTATGGTGGTGCAGTTAGTTAGCACTGTCACCTCACAGCGAGAGGTTCGAGCCCAGGCGAGGGCCTTTCTGTGCGGAGTTTGCATGTTCTCCCCGTGTCTGCATGGGTTTCCTCCGGGTGCTCCGGTTTCCCCCACAGTCCAAAGACATGCAGGGTAGACTAATTGGTGGCTCTAAATTGACCGTAAGTGTGAATGTGAATGGTTGTTTGTCTCTGTATCAGCCCTGCGATGATCTGGCGACTTGTCCAGGGTGTACCCCGCCTCTCGCCCGTAGTCAGCTGGGATAGGCTCCAGCTTGCCTGCAACCCTGTACAGGATAAGTGGCTACAGATAATGGATGGATGGATAGTCCCTGCTGGAAAGAAGACTATGTCTCTTTTTGACTTTACAGCTTTATTTCTGGTATATAGCAATGATTCTGGGTGGCTAGAGATCTGGATCTTTCCAAAGTTTCACTTTAAAAAAGCACAATGTGGTAGACAAGGTCCCTGATACTTAATTTCCATTTAGTTTTCACCTTTTGAAGAAATTTAATCTTAAATCTGATCTTTATGACTCTATTGCAGACTGATTTTGGTGGTTCTAACTATAAAACCTAGTCTTGGTTTATTGATATAATCAGTACAAACACCTTGCATGAGCTGCGATCTGTCTGTTGAGGTTCTCTAGGCTGTGAGACTGTGTAGTCAGGCTTTTGGGTGTGGATCATCCATGAAAGCTTTTGTTGTGCGTCTGGGTCTAGATCAAAAGTTTTGCTGCTGCTGTCACAGACAAATGATTCATTGTTCTTGTTAAAATTATTCCTTACTGTCATAAACTGTAAACCTGTCATACTTTTTGTATGAAGTACCAACACAAACTGTCGTTGTATAATCCAGCATAAACTATATAATCCAGCATAAACCAGGGTTACTTTCATCCATTTGAGGGAACTTTTCAGAAAGGTACTGGTGTGCAGTGTCAACGTGTTCATCTCTGAGCTAGAAGTCTTTGTTGAGTATCAAATACTTAAGAATGAAAGCTGATGGCATGGTGGTGCAGTGGTTAGCACTGTCGCCTCACGTCAAGCAGGTGTTTGGGTTCGAACCTACTACTCAACTGGAGCCTTTCTGTATGGAGTTTGCATGCTCTCCTCGTACATTGTGTGGGTTTCCTCCAGGTGCTCTGGTTTCGTCACACAGTCCAAAAACATGCAGTTGATTAGGTCAACTGGATTCTCTAAATTGCCCATAGGTGTGAATGTGAGTGTGAATGGCTGTCAGTCTCTCTGTATTAGCCCTGTGATAGATTGGCAACCTGTTCAGGGTGCACACCGTCTCTTGCCTAATGTTAGCTGGGATTGGCTCCATCTTCCCCGCCACCCTCAGTAGGATAAGGTGACGCTAACACTACAGCTCATGATGCTTTGTGATAGGTTATCGATGAAAATGAGGCGTTTTGGTGGAGGTGCTTCCCCAAGCTTCGGGAAGTATTCCTAAACCTACACTGTCAGAAAACAAAGTACATCACTGTACCATTAAGGGTAGACCAACTTGTTGCTGGTGCATTACCCTCTAAGGTACTTATTTGTACTATTTATATACTGGCTGGGAACATTCATCTGTGCTGTATGTCGAGCATGTATAGCATATTTGACAATAAAGTTGACTTGACTTGACTTATTGGACCTTGTAATCCAATAATGAGCCCTAGGAGGTATGTTAGTGTAGATTGTACCATGTGGTACAGAAATGGACTCCTATCCATCCATCCATTATCTGTAGCCGCTTATCCTGTTCTACAGGGTCGCAGGCAAGCTGGAGCCTATCCCAGCTGACTGTGGGCAAGAGCCGGGGTACACCCTGGACAAGTCGCCAGGTCATCGCAGAGACAACCAACCATTCACACTCACATTCACATTCATGCCTACGGTCAATTTAGAGCCACCAGTTAACCTAACCTGCATGTCTTTGGACTGTGGGGGAAACCGAAGCACCCGGAGGAAACCCACGCGGACACGGGGAGAACATGCAAACTCCACACAGAAAGGCCCTCGCCGGCCACTGGGCTCGAACCCAGGACCTTCTTGCTGTGAGGCGACAGTGCTAACCACTACACCACCGTGCCGCCCCAATGGACTCCTACTATACCCCTATTTCTGACAGTGTATCTGTAAGTATTCGCTGCTTAGTTTGCCAATGAAAACATCGCCACCAAGTTTCAAAGCAATTCAAATTTTAATTGAGATTTTGCACAATGTTTTTCACCACTCACGAGACGGAGACACACCAAAAAAAAAAAATCGTAAAGCTTGGAGAACATGGCGATTTTATCAGTATGCCAAGTATTCGCAAACCCATTGCGAGATGTACGTAGTGTGACCAGAGCCTCAGCAGTATAGATAATGAATGGATGGATGGATGGATGGATGGATGGATGGATGGATGGATGGATGGACGGATTGTTGCACATGGTTCCACGTGTGGTGTTTTGTTTGTTTGTTTTTTGTCCATGACCTTTGGCATCAGGGGCGGCACGGTGGTGTAGTGGTTAGCGCTGTCGCCTCACAGCAAGAAGGTCTGGGTTCGAGCCCCGTGGCCGACGAGGGCCTTTCTGTGCGGAGTTTGCATGTTCTCCCCGTGTCCGCGTGGGTTTCCTTTGGGTGCTCCGGTTTCCCCCACAGTCCAAAGACATGCAGGTTAGGTTAACTGGTGACTCTAAATTGACCGTAGGTGTGAATGTGAGTGTGAATGGTTGTCTGTGTCTATGTGTCAGCCCTGTGATGACCTGGCGACTTGTCCAGGGTGTACCCCGCCTTTCGCCCGTAGTCAGCTGGGATAGGCTCCAGCTTGCCTGCGACCCTGTAGAACAGGATAAAGCGGCTAGAGATAATGAGATGAGATGAGACCTTTGGCATCATCCATGTAATGTATTTCTGCCTACAGTCACCAAGTTCATACATAGAGTTATAATCAGTTCCCGCAATGATAAAAGAGCGCATGACATTTACAAACGTACTGTACACCACAGACAGACAGTAAAGAGTCTTAGGAAATCACGCGTTATCTTGTGGTAGCGAGACTTCGTTCCACTTTTGATCATGCGCACACCGCATTGCGAGAATCCCGCCAACCGTGAAGTCATAGACATATAAACATAGACGCCGCATTCTGCGTAGAATCATATGTCATCCTCGCCACCATATTGGATGTGGCAAAGTGGAGATTCTTCAACCGTCTCTGGTATAGCGTCTAGACCAGGGGTTCCCAAACTTTTCCATGCCAAGGCCCCCCAAACAGCATTAGCTTCTGGCCGGGGACCCCCTTTGCAAACCCACAGACAATGCTACAAAATATGTAAAGAAACATCAACTTTTAGAATGTTTTCTCTTACTTTTATTCAATATTCAATAATTGTTACATTTGTTTAGCATAAGAATATTATTAACTAACATGTTTTCAACACAAATATTTTCGCCATGAACAATAAACTTTTCAACAAACTGTTAATAAGAACAGCACAAAAGAAATCAAACCACTCTCAATTGTGTGTGTGTCTGGGAGTGACAGACGGTTTACACTAGTGGGAGGGATGGGCTTGGTGGCTCCTACATAGTTTGTCAACCCTGGGCTTAATCTCCGTCAGTGCCATACGCATGTCATTGTCCACATGTAGACGTGCTCTATGTTTGGTTTTGAGTACCTTTCAAGTTGAAAAGCCAGACTCACACAAGTAGGTTGTTGCAAAAGGGAGAAGGCATTTCAGTGCCCTGTCAGCCAAGCTGGGATAGTCCTTTCTTACATGTAGCCAGTAGTTAGACAGGGGAAGAGCCTCAAAGTCCATTTTTAAATCCCCTGAGTTTGTCATCTCAATCAGCTCCTCCTGTGACTTTAAGTCCAGACTAGAACCGACACCGGGGGCAAAGGGGTTCCTAACCCAGTTTAAATGTGTGTTTTCGAGGTCAGGGAAATAGTCTTTAAAATATCCTTGGAGGTGCTCCAGGTGGGACTGGATCAATGGAGAGACGGAGCCCAAATCATCACATGACAGCAGCTCCTGGTGAAGTAGTGGGAACATTTCTGTAACTCCCTCCTGGAGCTTGTTTAACCACAGCATGATCTTTTTGGAAAAAGCACGCACTTTGTCTTGCACCTGGAGTATGTACGTGTCACGTCCTTGCATGCTTTGATTCAGTACATTTAGATGCTGGAAAATGTCTGACATGTATGCAAGTTTGCGGATCCAGGTTGCATCGGTGAACCAATCTGCCAGCTGATGCTTTTCAGATGAGAGGAACTCTGCAACCTCCCTCTGCAGCTCATAGACACGGTTCAAAACTGCGCCCCGTGACAGCCAGCGCACGTTCGAGTGAAGCAGCAGCCCCTCAAAACGAGCACCCATCTGATTACAAAGCAGGGTAAACAGTTTGTGTTTCATGGGACGGGCTTTAATCAAATTCACTACTTGTATAACCTCCTGTAGTACCTGATTCAACTCGTTATCCATCCTTTTTGCGACCAGTGCCTCGCGATGGAGCATGCAGTGTGTGGCCACTACATGCGGGGCCTTCTGCTTAATGAGCGCGGTCACTCCACTGATCTTCCCAGTCATTGCCGCGGCTCCGTCCGAACACACCCCCACACAACGGGTCCAGGCCAATCCGTTAGACTCGATGTAATCGTCCAAAACTTGAAAAATGTCTTTTCCACTAGTTCTTCTTTCAAGTGCTTTACAAAATAGTCTTTCCTCCACAATACGCTAGTTTGAGGAGCAAAGTAGGTTGATAAATGGCGCAAACTGCAATGTCACAGGCAATCGGAGAGATGAGCATGGCAAACAACGTTTCAATATGATGTATTATCTCATCTCATTATCTCTAGCCGCTTTATCCTTCTACAGGGTCGCAGGCAAGCTGGAGCCTATCCCAGCTGATTACGGGCGAAAGGCGGGGTACACCCTGGACAAGTCGCCAGGTCATCACAGGGCTGACACAAATGCCGCTTTTCCACTACAAACGCGGCTGAGTCGGGCTGAGCCGTGCCGTGCTGAGTCGAGCTGAGTGGGGCTGTTGGAGTTGCATTTCGACTACAACCGCGCTGAACCGTGCTGGCTGGAAGTGGGTGGACACATTGGGTGGAGTTAGCGAAAGTGGGTGGACGTCACGTGATGTCGTTAAGCGGCGCAAACAGTGACATCAGTGATCTTTTAAGCGGTAGTCTCACGACCCGGATAGTAAACAATAAACATGGAGGACATGGAGTCGTTAGTGTTGCTGGTCTTGGTGCTGTGGCTTGTTGTCACCGACAACGCCAACAGATACTGGCAAGAGCGTATAGATGAGGCGAGGCGCATAAGGCTTCGGAAATTCTCGTAATTCGTAATTCTTCTTCTTCCGGGTTTACGGTGTTTACAGATCCCAGCGTGCTCGCGGGGCGTGTGTGAGGACACTCCTCCTCACCAATCAGTGCACAGGGGAGTGTCTGCTCACGCCCCCAGCCTCACTCAGCTCGGTTTGGCTCGCTTCAGCCCCACTCCAAAACCGTGCGAGTTTTGGGTGCTAAGCAGGGCTGAAGCGAGCTGAGTCGTGCTGTTTTGAGATAGTCGAAACACAAGCCGTGTCGGGCTGAAGTGAGCTGAAAAAGGGTCGTGGAAAAGGGCCAATAGACACAGACAACCATTCACACTCACATTCACACCTACGCTCAATTTAGAGTCACCAGTTAACCTAACCTGCATGTCTTTGGACTGTGGGGGAAACCGGAGCACCCGGAGGAAACCCACGCGGACACGGGGAGAACATGCAAACTCCACATAGAAAGGCCCTCGCCGGCCACGGGGCTCGAACCCGGACCTTCTTGCTGTGAGGCGACAGCGCTAACCACTACACCCCCTGATGTATTATTATTAATAATTATATTTTATAATAATGATTAAAAAACTAATTACAATAAATTTAATAATAATTATTTAAAAAATATATTTTTTTTTTCGCGGCGGCACGGTGGTGTAGTGGTTAGCACTGTCGCCTCACAGCAAGAAGGTCCGGGTTCGAGCCCCGTGGCCGGCGAGGGCCTTTCTGTGTGGAGTTTGCATGTTCTCCCCGTGTCTGCATGGGTTTCCTCCGGGTGCTCCGGTTTCCCCCACAGTCCAAAGACATGCAGGTTAGGTTAACTGGTGACTCTAAATTGAGCGTAGGTGTGAATGTGAGTGTGAATGGTTGTCTGTGTCTATGTGTCAGCCCTGTGATGACCTGGCGACTTGTCCAGGGTGTACCCCGCCTTTCGCCCGTAGTCAGCTGGGATAGGCTCCAGCTTGCCTGCGACCCTGTAGAACAGGATAAAGCGGCTACAGATAATGAGATGAGATGAGATATTTTTTCGCAATTTTTTTGTTATCGTTCCTCCAACTTTCTGAGGCCCCCCTCGCGCCCCCTGGCGGCCCCCACTTTGAAAACCACTGGTCTAGACAGCAGCGGAGAATAAAGATGCCTCATTCATGTGCTGCGTTTAACTGTACCAACAGGTTTACCGTCCAAACGAGATCACATGGGATTACCTTTCACAGGTGAGACTGGAAAAATACTTTTCATTGTATTTGGTCATTATAATGTAATTTTACAAACAGATTTTCCTGACTTTGTGGCTAATATGAAGTCTCGTGCATAATAGCCGCTCGGTGAAACCTGTCTCCAAACAACGAAGTATTTCCTTCCTAACTACGCTGATAACACTTTGTGTTTTTGTCAAACATTGGAGCTTTGTATTCATTCTGAAGGTTTATTGTTATTAATATTGAATAAAAAGTAACTGGGATATATCATTGTTAATTATCATTCAGATTTTAGGTAAATTATTTTAATTTGCATCTTATACGGGTTTTATAAGGGAAATACGGATTTTGGAGGTTGGGTATGCAGGTTTGATTGACCAAAGGTTGACATGTATGCAAGTTGCACTTAATATTGAGCACAGTACATGCTCATTTTAGAAAGAAAACTGACAACAATTACAATTTCATAATGCACTCTGAAGACATTCAGGAACGTGTGTAAATAAATCTGTAATATCTCCGACAAAACACCCGCACACTAAAGTTTCAAACGCAGGAACTAAAAGGCGGAACACGATTCCACGGTTATGTGAACCTGTAGGGAAGGATTTAAAGGTGGCACCGGAGAGTGCGGGCAAATTTCACAGCAAGGATGAATGAATATATAAACAGAAAGTGCCGTTTTGGGATGAGGGGTCTGAACGGGTGCTGTATGACAACTCGGACTTGTTAGCAAAATATTTAATATGCATGTTTATTGATTTTATTGATCAGTTTTATTGGTCGTATTTTGCAGGTTTGTACATTTATAGGTGATGCACCTAATGTAGCTTAAAGATAAACTGATACTAGATACTTGTTCATTGCTTTGTTGAGTTTTCATGTCTCTATAAGATTTGACAGTGAAATAATTTGTTCCTGTGAAACTACCCTCGTGTGTTATTTATCTAGTGTGTCTGTATGAGCTTTATCTGTACAGTCCAGTCAAGTGTAGCTCAAATGTGAAATTTGCATCAAGGTACACTATTCTACACTAGTAACTGATACCAAGGACCTCAAAATGTCTGCATTTTGCACAAAGGTTATTTCCCAAAGCCTCAGGTGTACAATTCACAGAGTCTCAGCGTCCATTCGATTCATACCATACAGAGCTATCTTTGTCAAGAGGAGCCATCATGTTCTTTCTCAAGCACCCAAAGTGGCGTTGTTGTGTTGGGGGGCAGGTGGAATCACTTACGCTTCAGCGCAGGAGGCAGTGCTTCCTCACAGGACTACAGAGAAAAAGTCTCTTGCCAGAGTGCAGGTCTACAGGCTGATGTTTGTGTTTCGGCTGGGCGTCCGTGCTTTGGTCCTCCTGCTGAAATTCAGCCCGCTTTTGCTGCTGTACCCAATGAGTCTGCTCTCCCAGCACTGGGCCGCATGCTGGCTAGACGCCCTGCTCTGGGTCACGGAGACGTCTGGTCCAACATTTATCAAACTTGGACAGTGGGCCAGCACACGACGGGACGTCTTCTCCCCGGAGTTCTGCGATCGCTTTTCCCGGCTCCATGTCAGGGTGCATCCTCATTCATGGACTCACACGAAGCAATGTCTAACACGGGCCTTTGGGGAAGGCTGGAGGCAGCTCTTTATCTTTGACAGTAAGGATCCTGTGGGCTCAGGATGCGTGGCACAGGTATATCGGGCCAAGGCTCGAGTGGCAAGTGTGAAAGACCCGGCATTCCAGGAGCTGGTGGAGGGCCTTGAAAAGGAGGACATGCTGGAGGCTTGGGAGATTCCTGGCTTTGGAGGCACTTTGGGTTATTTCTGGGGGTCTGAGAAAGGAGAAGAAGAGATGTCCGAGAATGCAGACGGAGGTTCTGCTGAGCTTCTACATGCAGAGGATAAGGGGCTAATACCAGTAGCGGTTAAGGTGAGGTTAAACAAGCTCTGCTTCTGAGGTTTAAGTGAACATCGTATTAAGTTTTAAGTATATGGTTAAAATATGTCATAAAACCAGGAGCAGTTAGTCATGCCAGTGAAGACACAGATTTTTGAAAGATTTCATAAAATCTATCTGGGGGAACTCTCTCTGATGTGCAAACACTATATGACTCGGTATCATTATTATATAAAAAAAGTGTTGCGATGTCAAAGCAGTCTTCCTATTTTTCATGTAGGTGCTTCATCCTGGTATCAGGAGACAGGTTCAGATCGACCTGATTCTGATGAAGGCAGGCAGTGTGCTCATCAGCTGCTTACCAGGTCTCAAGTGGCTCAGTCTGCCCGAAGTGGTGGATGAATTTGAGAAGCTCATGACGAAGCAGGTAGCACTAATTTCACCAGATACTCTTGCAAATTCTTACAAACCTCCTTAAAAAACCCTTTGGTTTGGTTGCAGATAGACCTTCGTTTTGAAGCAAGGAACATGGAGAAGTTCAAGAACAACTTCAAGGACTTGGAACATGTCAAGTTTCCAACACCACTAAGACCATTTGTTACAAGGACTGTCCTGGTTGAAACGTATGAGGTCAGGAAATTCCTTCTGATTATATTGTACATTAGTAGATGGCGAGTCTGTGTTTTGTCTTCTTTGACTGAATTGTGTCACATGCTTTTAACTAATTTACTGTTTTAGGAGAGCGAACCCATTTCGAACTACCTGAGAGCTGAAGTTTCTGTGGCTGTGAAGCAGAGAATCGCCCGCATGGGGGTGGACACGCTGCTGAAAATGGTGTGAGGATGAAACGTGCTTATGCACATATATTACAGTCTTCACTTATTTAGTATAGTGCAGTGGTTTAAATCTGGAAATCTGATTGTCCAGTACCAGACACTTTTTAGCAAGAGATAGAAGCCTGATTGTCAGGATTATATCTTGGGCCGCTTTGCAAAATGAGACACAGGAGAGGACTTGTTATAAATCCATTAGCTAATACACCGGACAAGTAAAAGCTCCACTGTGGTGCCCAGTCCTATCATTTGTTTGCCCGGAAACATAATTGACTGGGATAAAATGTGGTAGTTAATGTATAATATATGGAACGTGTTAGTTATGTGCATTAATACAGAATAAGGGAAACAAATCTTTAATGTTTCTAATGTAGCAAATTATTTTTTATCCAAACAAACACAAAAATCAGCAAACCATTGACCAGCATTTTGGCTTGCATCAAAATATATGCAATATAGTACTGTCCAGGGGCGGCACGGTGGTGTAGTGGTTAGCGCTGTCGCCTCACAGCAAGAAGGTCCTGGGTTCGAGCCCCGTGGCCGGCGAGGGCCTTTCTGTGTGGAGTTTGCATGTTCTCCCCGTGTCCGCGTGGGTTTCCTCCGGGTGCTCCGGTTTCCCCCACAGTCCAAAGACATGCAGGTTAGGTTAACTGGTGACTCTAAATTGAGCGTAGGTGTGAATGTGAGTGTGAATGGTTGTCTGTGTCTATGTGTCAGCCCTGTGATGACCTGGCGACTTGTCCAGGGTGTACCCTGCCTTTCGCCCGTAGTCAGCTGGGATAGGCTCCAGCTTGCCTGCGACCCTGTAGAACAGGATAAAGCGGCTAGAGATAATGAGATGAGAGATATGTTTGGGCTTCTCTGAAGGCCTAGAAAGCCCTGACGGTTCCCCTCTGGTACGATCTTAATAACTAAACATATGTGCTCGGACAACATGAGTTGTAATTCGTATCTTCCCTGCTGTTTTAGTCGTGTTGAAGTGAGTTGACGTGGCTGTGTTTCCGTGCAGGTGTTTGTAGATAACTTTGTCCATGGAGACCTCCATCCAGGGAATATCTTGGTTCAGGCGGACCAGGGGGTCTCACCCCAGGACAAGGCCACTCTGACGGATCTGTGGGACACAGTGGTGGTCAGTATGAGACCTTCACCTCCTCCGTTACAGTTGGTGCTGCTGGACACTGGAATTGTTGCCCAGCTAAGCGAAGGAGATCTGCGTAACCTGAGAGCTGTCTTTACTGCTGTCGTGCTCCAACAGGTATTGATGCACGACGTATTCGGGCTCATGCAAGAGTTTCAGGACTGAAAATGGAACCTGAGTAACCATACATACTGTACAGTACTTCTCATGTCTTCATCCATGTCAGGGCGAGCGTGTAGCAGAGCTGATTCTACACCATGCCAGGGCTAATGAGTGCCAGGATGTGGCACGCTTCAAAAAGGAAATGGCTGAGCTGGTGAACCTTGCTGTCAGTGATACACTGTCTCTGGGGAAGGTACGCCACATGCCTACTTGCATACGAATCTCAGCCTTCTGATTTTGCACAATGTTTCACTAGATCAGGGGTTTTCAAAGTGTGGGAGAGTCAGCCCCCCCCCTCAGAGAGCAAATAAATAACAGCCCCCCCCCCCCCCCCCTTACAGTTTTTATTGTTGCTATACTTAATGTTCCATTCGTATTTTAAAAAATGGTTGTTGTACACATTTTTATTTTTTTATTTTAAACATATGAGCTTTTTTAAAACCTCTTCTTTACACATTTTAAACATCTGTGCTTTTTAAAACATCTTTTTTTTTTTTTTTTTACACATTTTAAACATCTGTGCTTTTTTAAAACATCTCATAGCATCGTTAGCTAGCACCTCTTGGCAGACAACACATTGTGGCAGTGGAGCATCTTCAGATCCAGTCCATGAAAATCCAAACTTTAAATAATCGTGGTCATACTTCCTTCTTTTTTTGCTTGGCCCAGACTCTGTCTCCTCACTCACTGTAGCTTTAGGTACTAAAAATTGATCCATTTTGTCTCTGGCAAAGGCTAGCTGAAGTTCGCTAAATGTCCGCAATAGTAACTTATTCTGGTTTATTTTTCCTCACGTTGCGCCCCCCCAAAGAACTCTGGCGCCCCCTAGGGGAGGTGCGCCCCACACTTTGAAAAGCCCTGCACTAGATGATTCAAATGTTTTTTTTGTTGTTGTTGTTTTTTTTTTTAAATTCATGTTTTGCTTTGTAATTCTGTAAAGGTTCAGGTGGCAGAGCTGTTGTCCAGAGTATTTGGATTGCTAATACACCACAAGGTATGTGACGTGTTTAATGTAAAGACGCACACATACACAGCTCAACTTTTTGAATCTTTTCAGTAACTTGAGTCACTTGAATCTGTTCAGTTAAATGAGTCGCTCAGATTCGTTCACCAGTGTTCTCTCACTCACATTTCCAGTTTGCCCAAATGTTCAGCCTGATTATGTCGCCATCATGAGCTTGAGTGAAATATCGCTAGCTTGTGTTGTTTGGAGAATTTATCTTTCACATCCCGTCACATCAGCATCGAGTACTAAAGCCAGTATCTCACTGGGCTGCGACAGCTTGCGACAAATTGCGAACGTCATTCGCGAGAGAGTTTCAAAAGTGTCTTGAAACATTCGCGGGGCTTCTCAATTTCCTCGCATGAGTCGCAAAGTGTCGCTCCTTCATTGCTGAAATTTTGAACATGTTCAGAAAATTCGTGCGACAAAATTTCTCTCAAAATAGCCGCAAATGCATCGCTAGTGTCGCAAAGCCGTCACGCACCCTTCTCAAGTCAGTTTCTGTGAGACAGGAAGTGCGATTGTATCTCTCTGGGCTGCGACAGCCTGCGACTAGTTGGAGACAACAATTGCGATAAAATATGCGAATATCAATTCAGTGTGATTCCAAGTGAAAATTGTCACTAATTCGCATATTTTATCGCGATTGTTGTGTCTCCAACTAGTCGCAGGCTGTCGCAACCCAGTGAGATGCTACCCTAATGCATGCGCTGCCTTTGATCAAACGAGTCAGAAAGGGATTCACTGACTCTTGAAAGTTCAGTGTACATGCTTTTAAGCATGAACGGTAGCCTGGCAAGCCAGACTAAATGTGAATATTTAGTCTGGCCTCGCTTGTAGACATTTCCGAAGGGTGTGGGTGGAACAACCCGTTGTCTTTCAAACTGTCTCTGTGCGTATAGGCCAACGCTCTGACCAATCAGCACAACAGTGACTGTGATGTAGTCAGAGCGTGCAGTGGGGGAGACCTTGAAATAATTTTTCAAAATGCGTATTAATTAATAAACAGGTTCTAGATATTAAGATGTTTGGAGATAATAACCACAAGTTTGGAGTCTGTACCACATACTTAACATACACTTATTTTTTTCAAGTGTTTTTCAAGGGTTTGCTTAAACTGTGTTTGAGAGTTTTTATTTAGTGGTGTTTGGTGAAATAATTTCCCTTAAATTTAAAATAACGGGAAAATAAGAAACAGTCAAAAAGTAATGTTTCAAAGCTGTTTATTAATTCTTCGTACTGCACAAACTAGCCCCATCCTTTCGGCTACGAGCGGAGCCAGCTGGTAGATCAGACTTTTGCCATAGCCGGTCGGCAAAACAGCGAAAACGTCCTTCTTGAAAAGGAATGAGCGGAGAGCCTCTTCCTGCTCATGTTTCAACGAAAACTCCAAGTCTAATTCTTCTAAAACTGATTCCAAAGCGGAGTCAAACGCACGCTGTTCACTAGCCGTAGCCATCTTTCCTGCTGCGCTTTCTCCAGCGTTGCGCAGCTTTGTCATCACTCCTGCAAAAGCCCGCCCAAAGAATCCAAACAAAAACCTTGCGTTGTGATTGGCGGGCACGATTTGATGCCCGGGGTGTTTTGTTGATCTGGTGCGAGGCTAGACCCACTCACAGGCAAAAAATATTTTTGGCCGCTAGGCGGGTGGGTCTAGTTTACTAGCCTACATGAATGGATAAATACATAAATTAAAAAAGAGTGGCTGAAAGATTTCATGATTCATACACTGAACTATAAAACCCCCCCACAAATCCAAAAGAATTCACTGACCGAGTAGAGCAGCGGATCCGGTTCAGCAAATACGACTCTCACAATTTTCAGATGTTTGAAAATCACAGACTGGTAAACGTATACCGTAGGCATATGTAAAATTTCTGTCGGTTACCAAGTTGTATGTAAGAGATGTAGTGCTTTGGCTTCCATATTGCAAACTGCAAAACTGAATGAAAGGAAAGACTCAACATGGCAATTCGTTCACTGTAGTAATGTAATTTGTTTTAAGGAAAAGAATCATTTGTGAAATACACATCTATACCCGCACTAGAGTGCCAAACTAGCCATTTCTTATTATGTCAGATCCATCATATCCCACCATAAACCAGACAAGAAAAGCTTACATAAGATTAAAATATTGTAACGCTTGAAACTATTTTACATTCATTAAAGTAGGCGGCCTTTCGATTTCATATAATCAGTGAAATTTAGTTCCCTCTGAAATGTGGTCATTGTGATGTATATTTATTTCTGTAATATCTCACAAAATATCAGGCCATTCTGTGGCTGGGAAGTTATTTAGTTTGAGGGATTCCCGAGCAAATAATGTTCATGAAATCGCTCGCTTCGCGCAGTCAAGCAGACAGAGGAAGTCTGTGTGCGCATGCACAGGTTTACCTTCTTCTTTTACAGCAGCTGGCATCCACAGTGTTGCATTACTGCCATCTACAGGTTTACCTTGACCGTGCACTGACAGTTCCATCATTCTGTCGCTAAACGAACAGCTGATCACACCGAGGTGCTCGCTGACCGCCGATATTTATTAGTTTGGTCCTGCGTTTCCTTTCCTTCACAACATAACATCTTTTCTTCTCGCTTTCCGTTACTGTAGTCAGTCTTTCACGTTTCATTCGCACACTCACGTCCTCCATTTTTCTCCCCCGTTTCAAATTTGTATCCCACAATGCCTTGCGCGAACGGGGAAAGCCCACCACGTGATGTTTGATGTAGTATCTTGTATTGCGTCATGGTGAAGCTGGAAAAAATAGCGGAGAATTTAGGGCCACGTGGCCCTAAATTCATTAATTGTTCTGTTTTTAAAAAATAATAATAAAATTGGAAGTCTGTGATTCGAATTCAGCAGCTTTCAGTCCACTAAAGAAAAATAATTGGGTGTCAGGGAAAATTATTTTTATGACCTAAGCTTGAAAAATCTGAAAGGCAGTCTATCTTTAAATATTTGAAAACAAAAAAAAAAGCGTTTAGTTTGGGTCTACAGTGTGTTGCCTTTTTATAGAAGACAAAATTAAAGAAAGGTTAAGATAAATTTTAAGCTAAATTCTGTTTTTCAATTAAAATTAATTAACGTTGATATAAAATCCGGTGGCGGCACGGTGGTGTAGTGGTTAGCGCTGTCGCCTCACAGCAAGAAGGTCCTGGGTTCGAGCCCCGGGGCCGGCGAGGGCCTTTCTGTGCGGAGTTTGCATGTTCTCCCCGTGTCCGCGTGGGTTTCCTCCGGGTGCTCCGGTTTCCCCCACAGTCCAAAGACATGCAGGTTAGGTTAACTGGTGACTCTAAATTGAGCGTAGGTGTGAATGTGAGTGTGAATGGTTGTCTGTGTCTATGTGTCAGCCCTGTGATGACCTGGCGACTTGTCCAGGGTGTACCCCGCCTTTCGCCCGTAGTCAGCTGGGATAGGCTCCAGCTTGCCTGCGACCCTGTAGAAGGATAAAGCGGCTAGAGATAATGAGATGAGATGAGATAAAATCCGGTTAATACAGGTAGGCATATCGGACGTTCGCTGGCTGTGCTGTGAAAATTGTGCATGCAGACGCTCATTTGCCAAGTTTCCAAATCTGTCATTGCTTAACTCTTGAATATTTTCTATCATGAGAACTGTCATTAAAAAGCTTATAATCTCAGCTTTCCAAAGAAATTAGTCTTGTTAAGATCTGCTCCGTACTTTGGGAGTAACAGCAGGTTGAATTTGGTACAACAGAGTAAAAACTGCTTGCGTGATGTCGGGAAACTGCCGGTGCTTTTTGAGTCACATGAAAGTGGTCAGGCTCTCGCTCTTCTGATCAGTTTCCGACTGGATTACTTGTGAATATCATTCAGATAACTTTTATAGGGGTGTTCTGTTCTGATGAAGTATTCAGCAAAATTTTCCGTCAGCTAGTTTTGATGTTATGCTTCACGGGAGACTTTGAAGTGAGTTTTCATAGCTTTACCTACTTATTTTTCAAATCAAACTGATTCCTGTAAATAAATAACTATTTTAGAATATAACTGTAGCTGTTTTGATGAAAAATATTGAGATCTTGGTGGTTGGAATGAGATTTAAAAAAAACGGAAGTCAGAAACGCGAGTGTCAATTTCAGTTCAATTAACTGGAATTGTTTATTGGATGTGAATCTCGTGTTTTTTTTTTTGAGGTTCGCCTTGAAAGCTGTGAATATTAATTGAAATAATCATTTCTATTCTTTCATATAAACACTAGTAGGCCCTATTTAGAAATACAAAGGCATACAGAGCACAAAAAGGGTATTAGAAATAGTCTTTTATGACACTTTTTTTTATTTTGATAGAGAATGGTAGATGTGAACGGCGTTCAGTGCTTATTTATGCATATTTTATAATTAGTATTGATTTCTCCTTTGTGATGTATTAAATGAGAGCTAAGATCAGATTTATATTGCACAAATAAAGCTATTTGGTGAAACTTTGAAGAAGAGAGTGTACCGATTTAACGGTTTTACTTAATTAGCATAATTAATACTAATTAAATACTCATTTGTATAATTTGTTTTTACTAAATTTTCAAACTCTGTATTCAGTATACAACCATCTATGTGCCTGCCAATTTCCATGTAAATATTTTGAAAAATGGAAAAGTTATTAAGGAAAAAAAAAATTTGATCTCATTGGTTAATGAGGCCCATTTTGGACCATGTGATCCTAATACAGAATATTACAGCAGGTTTCTAAAAATTTAAGTCATTTTTTTTTTCAATCTTTGATTTGGAATAGCTCAAGAATGGATAAACATATTTTAATTTTGTAAAAAGTATGTTCTGCATTCAGTTCTGAATTCAATGAGACCAATTTCAAGCAATTTGGATAGAATTTGAATTTTCACCTGACATGCCTAATATAGGTATGACGGCTGAGATAGTCACCTTTCACGGGATGTAATCTAATTAAATTCAGGTCTTCATTGTATAACTTGCATTGCAGTGCATAGTAGGATGCATTTTGGTCAAAAAGTCTTGTTTAGCTGTTGGCCTTTTGTTTGCAGGTGAAGCTGGAGAGCAACTTTGCCTCCATTGTGTTTGCCATCATGGTCCTGGAAGGCTTGGGCAGGTCACTGGACCCAAACTTGGACCTGCTGGAGATTGCTAAACCTCTGCTGTTAAAGAACTGCACCTCTTTTCTTTCCTGAACCCTATATCCAGAATTATCCAATTTTGGTCCATTGTCTCAATGTAGCTTCAACAAATAAATAAATCTGTACACAATTACTTAATATATATCCTATGCTAAATTTTATGGGCAGTTATTGTTTTAACAGAATTGAAGGGTCACGTACAGTGAGACGAGCAGGGCCAGTGTGTGTCAAGTCTCTCCAAGGAAAAATCTGGTTTTAATTGCCAATCAATCAGGATATTACTTCTATACTCCGATAGTTAAGCCTGAGACTATTTTTAAGAGCAGTTCTCAGAAGTTTTAGTCACAAGCAGATCTGCAACAGATCCCTCAATACATCATCAACAGAAAACCTCATCGTCCTGCCTGTCAGGAAACGCCACGATCACAAATGTTAAGACAGATCTGAAATGAACGCTCGAGTCAGAACAGTGATGGCTGCCTGAAATACTGTAGATGAATTGTATCGTGCAAGCTATACTTTGTGTGTTTCCTGAAAATTGAAATAAATTCTGGGGGTCTATGCATTACTCATCATTTGCCTTATACTTGCTTTTTTTTTTTACTGTTGAACAGATGCACTGGAGTCAGTCCTGTAAAGCCAGCTAGTTTTAAATCTTGGTTGAAAATAACTGCAGCTTTCAAATTCAATCGTAGTTTGTTTTGCCTTTTTTTTTATCATCCTCAATTAAATCGAATTAAATGTGAATTAACTGACTTTCACGGGAGGTTTTGAGGAAGTGACCTAAAATTAGCTACAGCAGACTTGTAAATGAAACACAAATTTTGTTGTGGTCTGGTATAAAAATTATACTACCAAGGGATGTTTGGTACTGAATGTACCTAAGTGCACCGATTCCTACACTGTAAAGAAGCTCCTTCATCACCTAGCATTAGTGTATTGAAGGATTAAAGCTCCGAGAGAAAAGCCCGTCCTGTAATAGAAGGGCTTGAGAGCAGATTTTGCCAGCAGGTTTGTGAACATGCTGAGTAATATGCAGGTGCATACAGACTCTGGATGCTGTGTTTTGTTGTTGCAGTACCAGTTGGGATTGGGGACTGGGATCTGTACATGCTCTCGTGCAGCGAGGAGCCTAGGCATAGTGGCAGAAGCAGACAATTAGACACTGAAACCAGTTCTCCATGTGTAAAATAAGGCCTGTGATGCTTCATTTGGACATTTTTAAGTGACGTGTGACCTGAAATGGAACAGTCCAGAGAAAGAACTGGACTGTTGCTCAGTGGTCCAAAGTCCTCTTTTCAGATGAAAGTAAATTTTCATTTCCTTTGGAAATCAAGGTCGGAGAGTCTGGTAGAAGAGTGGAGAGGCACAGAATCCAAAGTGTTTGAAGTTCAGTGTGAAGTTTCCACAGTTTGTGATGGTTTGGGGTGCCATGTCATCTGCTAGTGTTGGTCCACTGTGTTTTATCAAGTCCATTGAGCAACAGTTCAGTTCTTTCTCTCCTTAGCCCAGGTAAGACACTTCTAACATTGTCTCTGGTTCAGGGGTGGCTTGATATGAGGAATGTGACAGTTGTAGCCCCTTTCCTGAAGACATCGGAGTGTGGTGGCTCTTGATGCACTGACATCAGCCTCAGTCCACTCCTTGTGAAGCTCTCCTACGTTCTTGAATCAACTTTTCTTTACAATCCTCTCAAGGCTGCCGTCATCCCTGTCGCTTGTGCACCTTTTCCAGCCAGCTTTTTCAGCAATGACCTCCTTGTGGAGGGTGTCAATGATTGTCTTCTGGACAACTGTCAAGTCAGCAGTCTTCCCCATGATTGTGGTTGCGTGTACTGAACTAGACCGAGAGATACACAGTGTTTATACTATTTTACTCAAACTGAAATTGAAATATTCTAATAATTTCAGATACTGGATTTCTGATTTTCATGAGCTGTAAGCATCAAAATTAAAACAAAAAAGCCTTGAAATATTGCACGTTACATTTAATGAATCTAGAATGTATGAAAGTTTACCTTTTTGAATTAAATTACAAAACAAATGAACTTTTTCATGATATGCCAATATTTTGAGATGCACTAGTAAATAGATGTGGAGCTTGCAATATGAAATTTGTATATTTGAATGATTTAAAAGTCACATTAAATAATTTTAGTCCTGTGGTGTTTAATAAATGTAAATTTTTGCAAAAGCCTCTTCTTTGTTTTGAAAATAGAGTCAAAATTACAGGTTATCATTTTCACAAATCTAAAAAATTCATATTTCATGTAAAGTAGGCCAAAGATGATGCATCCAGGAAAAAGTAGAGTTAAGTGGGGTCAAAACTGAAGCTATGAACTGTAATGAGGTAAGTGCATGTAAAGGTTTCATGTTCTAATGAAGTAGCTGAATTCAGTAGATAGCTGTGATTGGTTAAATGCTCAGTTTGACCACTCTAATAATGATTACTTTTCCCTGGGAGTCCCACATGTTTTACCTTTGGCATGAAATCTGTATTTTTGAGATTTATATTTAGGATTCAAGTTTTTCCCCAGAAAATCTCAAAATCACAATCCATAAATTTTAATTATATGCTTTTAGAGGTAAACTTTAATCCTAATAAGTTCAAAACAAAGAAATAGTTTGCTGGGAATGCTAAGTGAGTGAAGTAATAATATGGTTTGCAGAAGGAATTGCATGTTTATGTATATTCATCTTGGGTTTTTTCCATCTTTGTATATTCATCTTAGTTAGTTAGTATGTTTATGTATATTCATCCTGGTTTTTTTTTTTTTTGCATCTTTGTCTATTCATCCTAGTTAGTTAGTATATTTATGTACAGTATGTTCATCCTGATATCTATTTGGCATCTTTATGTATATTCATGTTAGTTAGTTAGTTAGTATGTTTATGTATATTCATCCTGATATTTTTTGCATCTTTATATTCATGTTAGTTAGTTAGTTAGTTAGTTAGTTAGTTAGTTAGTTAGTTAGTTAGTTAGTTAGTATGTTTATGTATATTCATCCTGATATTTTTGCATAGTTTTTTAAACCTGTCGTTGTTTATGTATATTCATTCTAGTTAGTTAGTATGTTTATGTATATTCATCCTGATATTTTTTGCATCTTTATATTCATGTTAGTTAGTTAGTTAGTTAGTTAGTTAGTTAGTTAGTTAGTTAGTTAGTTAGTTAGTATGTTTATGTACAGTATGTTCATCCTGATATCTATTTGGCATCTTTATGTATATTCATGTTAGTTAGTTAGTTAGTTAGTTAGTTAGTTAGTTAGTTAGTTAGTTAGTTAGTTAGTTAGTTAGTTAGTTAGTTAGTTAGTATGTTTATGTACAGTATGTTCATCCTGATATTTTTTGCATCTTTATATTCATGTTAGTTAGTTAGTTAGTTAGTTAGTTAGTTAGTTAGTTAGTTAGTATGTTTATGTATATTCATCCTGATATTTTTGCATAGTTTTTTAAACCTGTCGTTGTTTATGTATATTCATTCTAGTTAGTTAGTATGTTTATGTATATTCATCCTGATATTTTTTGCATCTTTATATTCATGTTAGTTAGTTAGTTAGTTAGTTAGTTAGTTAGTTAGTTAGTTAGTTAGTTAGTATGTTTATGTATATTCATCCTGATATTTTTTGCATCTTTATATTCATGTTAGTTAGTTAGTTAGTTAGTTAGTTAGTTAGTTAGTTAGTTAGTATGTTTATGTATATTCATCCTGATATTTTTGCATAGTTTTTTAAACCTGTCGTTGTTTATGTATATTCATTCTAGTTAGTTAGTATGTTTATGTATATTCATCCTGATATTTTTTGCATCTTTATATTCATGTTAGTTAGTTAGTTAGTTAGTTAGTTAGTTAGTTAGTTAGTTAGTTAGTATGTTTATGTACAGTATGTTCATCCTGATATCTATTTGGCATCTTTATGTATATTCATGTTAGTTAGTTAGTTAGTTAGTTAGTTAGTTAGTTAGTTAGTTAGTTAGTTAGTTAGTTAGTTAGTTAGTATGTTTATGTATATTCATCCTGATATTTTTTGCATCTTTATATTCATGTTAGTTAGTTAGTTAGTTAGTTAGTTAGTTAGTTAGTTAGTTAGTATGTTTATGTATATTCATCCTGATATTTTTGCATAGTTTTTTAAACCTGTAGTTGTTTATGTATATTCATTCTAGTTAGTTAGTATGTTTATGTATATTCATCCTGATATTTTTTGCATCTTTATATTCATGTTAGTTAGTTAGTTAGTTAGTTAGTTAGTTAGTTAGTTAGTTAGTTAGTTAGTTAGTTAGTATGTTTATGTACAGTATGTTCATCCTGATATCTATTTGGCATCTTTATGTATATTCATGTTAGTTAGTTAGTTAGTTAGTTAGTTAGTTAGTTAGTTAGTTAGTTAGTTAGTTAGTTAGTTAGTTAGTTAGTTAGTTAGTATGTTTATGTACAGTATGTTCATCCTGATATTTTTTGCATCTTTATATTCATGTTAGTTAGTTAGTTAGTTAGTTAGTTAGTTAGTTAGTTAGTTAGTATGTTTATGTATATTCATCCTGATATTTTTGCATAGTTTTTTAAACCTGTAGTTGTTTATGTATATTCATTCTAGTTAGTTAGTATGTTTATGTATATTCATCCTGATATTTTTTGCATCTTTATATTCATGTTAGTTAGTTAGTTAGTTAGTTAGTTAGTTAGTTAGTTAGTTAGTTAGTTAGTTAGTTAGTATGTTTATGTACAGTATGTTCATCCTGATATCTATTTGGCATCTTTATGTATATTCATGTTAGTTAGTTAGTTAGTTAGTTAGTTAGTTAGTTAGTTAGTTAGTTAGTTAGTTAGTTAGTATGTTTATGTACAGTATGTTCATCCTGATATTTTTTGCATCTTTATATTCATGTTAGTTAGTTAGTTAGTTAGTTAGTTAGTTAGTTAGTTAGTTAGTTAGTATGTTTATGTATATTCATCCTGATATTTTTGCATAGTTTTTTAAACCTGTCGTTGTTTATGTATATTCATTCTAGTTAGTTAGTATGTTTATGTATATTCATCCTGATATTTTTTGCATCTTTATATTCATGTTAGTTAGTTAGTTAGTTAGTTAGTTAGTTAGTTAGTTAGTTAGTTAGTTAGTTAGTTAGTTAGTATGTTTATGTACAGTATGTTCATCCTGATATCTATTTGGCATCTTTATGTATATTCATGTTAGTTAGTTAGTTAGTTAGTTAGTTAGTTAGTTAGTTAGTTAGTTAGTTAGTATGTTTATGTATATTCATCCTGATATTTTTTGCATCTTTATATTCATGTTAGTTAGTTAGTTAGTTAGTTAGTTAGTTAGTTAGTTAGTTAGTTAGTTAGTATGTTTATGTATATTCATCCTGATATTTTTGCATAGTTTTTTAAACCTGTCGTTGTTTATGTATATTCATTCTAGTTAGTTAGTATGTTTATGTATATTCATCCTGATATTTTTTGCATCTTTATATTCATGTTAGTTAGTTAGTTAGTTAGTTAGTTAGTTAGTTAGTTAGTTAGTTAGTATGTTTATGTATATTCATCCTGATATTTTTGCATAGTTTTTTAAACCTGTCGTTGTTTATGTATATTCATTCTAGTTAGTTAGTATGTTTATGTATATTCATCCTGATATTTTTTGCATCTTTATATTCATGTTAGTTAGTTAGTTAGTTAGTTAGTTAGTTAGTTAGTTAGTTAGTTAGTTAGTTAGTTAGTTAGTTAGTTAGTATGTTTATGTATATTCATCCTGATATTTTTGCATAGTTTTTTAAACCTGTCGTTGTTTATGTATATTCATTCTAGTTAGTTAGTATGTTTATGTATATTCATCCTGATATTTTTTGCATCTTTATATTCATGTTAGTTAGTTAGTTAGTTAGTTAGTTAGTTAGTTAGTTAGTTAGTTAGTTAGTTAGTATGTTTATGTACAGTATGTTCATCCTGATATCTATTTGGCATCTTTATGTATATTCATGTTAGTTAGTTAGTTAGTATGTTTATGTATATTCATCCTGATATTTTTTGCATCTTTATATTCATGTTAGTTAGTTAGTTAGTTAGTTAGTTAGTTAGTTAGTTAGTTAGTTAGTTAGTATGTTTATGTACAGTATGTTCATCCTGATATCTATTTGGCATCTTTATGTATATTCATGTTAGTTAGTTAGTTAGTATGTTTATGTACAGTATGTTCATCCTGATATCTATTTGGCATCTTTATGTATATTCATGTTAGTTAGTTAGTTAGTATGTTTATGTATATTCATCCTGATATTTTTTGCATCTTTATATTCATGTTAGTTAGTTAGTTAGTTAGTATGTTTATGTATATTCATCTTGATATTTTTTGCATCTTTATATTCATGTTAGTTAGTTAGTTAGTTAGTTAGTATGTTTATGTATATTCATCCTGATATTTTTGCATAGTTTTTTAAACCTGTCGTTGTTTGTATATTCATTCTAGTTAGTTAGTATGTTTTATGTATATTCATCCTGTTTTTGGGGGGCATCTTTATGTATATTAATCTTAGTTAGTTAGTTAGTTAGTTAGTTAGTTAGTTAGTTAGTTAGTTAGTTAGTTAGTGTATATTCATCTTGGTATTTTTTGTTATGCTCCTAGGTAATGTGAAGATTTTTTTTTTTTTTTGGTCCATGAAAAACATATTAAACACATTAAACGGCATCCACGCAGACCGTTAACTGTTTAATTGCATGTTTAGGAGTACTTTAATATTAAAACTGCATTTTCTGGAAAAATAATCTAATGGTATAATCTAATAATCTGGTATAATTTAATAAAACATTACCTATAATGCCACGCGTTTCTACAGTGCTTTGTCGCTACCGCGTTGCCTCAGTAACGGCTGTGCGTTTGAGGGCGCTGTGAGAAACCGGAAGTGCGTCTCCTCATAATCTGCTGCCCGAAAGGATGGCTAACGACGGGACCAAAACGGTGAGGATTTCTTCAAGTTGTTCGTTTAAAAACGTATTTGTTCGCTTATTTTGTCCACCCTAAAGTGCACTCGGTAGCTAATTGAAGTGATTTTGCTGTCGGGGGTTGATATGGGGTGCAGTTAGCAGCAGAGAGCTCGGCAGCCATCTGCTTCACAGCCATCTGCGGGGCTTTAGGGAGCACTCACTCACTCACTCTCTCACTCACTCACTCAGTGTTTATTTCGCTAAATTCCATAACATGGCTTAGTATATCAAAACTATGACCTGGGTACATCAACTCTCACACACATTCACACACTCATAACACCATCTACTCCTCACAGGACAAACTAGTTCAGAAAGCAGCACACAATCACATTCACTTTATAGCTTTTGGCCTCTCATAAGGGTGACATAGCTTAATATTTTAAAAACAGGGAAGCTAGAAACACCAGATTTCACTCACACTTTGTTCACCAGAACTGTAGCCCCATTATGAAGATAACGATCCATTAAAGCTAGACTGCCTTTCAGATTTTTCAAGTGTAGGCCATAAAAATAATTTTCCCTGACACACAGTTATTTTTGTTTTGTGGACTGAAAGCTACTGAATTCGAATCACAGACTTTGAATTTTATTAGCTTTTTTAAAAAAAAATTGAACAGTTCATTAATTTAAGGCCATGTGGCCCTAAATTCTCTGCTATTTTTCCTACTTCACCATGATGCAATACAAGATGCTACGTCATGCATCACGTGGTGGGCTTTCCCTGTTTGTACAAAGCATTGTGGGATACAAATTCGAAACAGGAGAGAAAAATGGAGGACGTGAGTGTGCGAATGAAACATGAAAGACCGACTACAGTAACGGAAAGCAAGAAGAAAAGACGTTATGTTGCGAAGGAAAAGAAACGCAGGACCAAACTAATAAATATCGGCGGTCAGCGAGCACCTCGGTGTGATCAGCTGTTCGTTTAGCGACAGAATGATGGAACTGTCAGTGCACGGTCAAGGTAAACCTGTAGATGGCAGTAATGCAACACTGTGGATGCCAGCTGCTGTAAAACCCAAAAGAAGAAGAAGGTAAACCTGCGCATGCGCACACGGACTTCCTCTGTCTGCTTGACTGCGCAAAGCGAGTGATTTCATGCACATTATTTGCTCAGGAATCTCCTCAAATTAAATAACTTCCCAGCCACAGAATGGCCTGATATTTTGTGAGATATTACAGAAACAAACATATATCACAATGACCACATTTCAGAGGGAACTAAATTTCATCGATTTTATGAAATCGAAAGGCTGTCTAGCTTTAAGCGTGTTCTCATTCTAACCTGAGTATAAGCTAATGAACAACTCAATCAAACAATGACCCAGAAAGACCAATTTTTTTAATCACTCATTATTAATAATAGCTTTCAGTCGACTGAAAGCTGCTCACAGTGCACACGGAAAACTCGCCAGAAGGGTTTTTCTTGAACATGGGCTGTCAGAGGAAATGAAAATCACAGTCTATCGGGCAGTTTCTTTCAGCACACTGTTCTACGGATGTGCAACGTGGACTCTATCATTGTAACATCTAAAATGTTGAAAGATTTCATCAAATAAAGCTGCAGTCAATCCTAGGCATTATCGTTCAAGTCCTGGAATGTGCCAGTCAATTGAGTATTGAAGCTTAAATGATATCAAATGTTACTAACTTGCTTTCCAAATGAAGAAAGAAGGGACAAGAAGAAGGGCTGGTCAAAGGAAAAGATACTACCTTCAGATATTTGATACCTTCAGCGCTACCTTCAGATATTTGACATTCAACCATCCAACGAGGAAACATTTGCTCATGATTGGCCAACATGGAGAATCTGGAGCCAAACGAGAAGCACACAAGAAGATTGAAATAGCAGTCTGAATATCACTGGGTAATTTCCATGCGTTGTCTGTGGAAAAATATACCTTTCAATGATAGGACTTCTAAATCATCAAAGAAGGAAACATCCTGGACAACTTCTCGACTATGAGAACGGCCAATGATGATTAATCATAACTTCTATTGGCACTGAAAATAACGATCTCATTAAACCAACCATAAAATTTAACAGCCTCACAGCTCCAAGATCATGGATTCAGTCCTGAGTTGGGGTTAAACACTGTGTGTGTCGCTGCATGTTTTCCATGTTGGTTTCCTCCAGATGCTCTGGTTTGGAAACAGGGAGGTATTCCCACCTCATGCCCAGTGTTCCTGGGATCCGTTACAATCCTGACCAGGATAAAGCAGTTGCTCAAAGCGAGTCAAGTGAGCTTAATATAGATTTAGTGTGTTAAATAACATACTTGCTTTGTATTTAGTTTAAAGAGTCATTATTTTGATAGGAGACGGTAGTTCTTACTTAAGTGTGGGGAAAAATGGACAAGTGACATAGAAAATGAACAAATGAATGGATAGTGTAATTAATAGATAATATTATGGTTACTATTGGGTGTCACGGTGGTGTAGTGGTTAGCACTGTTGCCTCACAGCAAGAAGGTTCTGGGTTCAAGCCCAGCGGCCAATGGGGGGCCTTTCTGTGTGGAAAATGTCTGCGTGGGTTTCCTCTGGGTGCTTCGGTTTCCCCCACAGTCCAAAGACATGCAGGTTAGGTTAACTGGTGACTCTAAATTGAGTGTGAGTGTGAATGGTTGTCTGTGTCTATGTGTCAGCCCTGTGATGACCTGGCGACTTGTCCAGGGTGTACCCTGCCTTTCGCCCGTAGTCAGCTGGGATAGGCTCCAGCTTGCCCGCGACCTTGCACAGGATAAGCGGCTATAGGTAATGGATGGTTACCGGTTACCATTGTAGTGCAGAAAGCAGTCTGGCTTTATGCACTTGAAAAGCTTCCTTTGGTGATGTTCTACTTTTTCTTTATGGAGTATAATTTGGCCTCGCTTATTAAGGTCACATTTAATTTATCCAAGCCAAGGGGAAGCCATGGCCAAATGGTTAGAGAAATGGCTTTGGGACCAAAAGGTTGCTGGTTCAATTCCCTGAACCAGCAGGACTGGCTCAAGTGCCCTTGAGCAAGGTGCCTAACCCCTAATTGCTCCAGCAAGAGTAGTGGCGTATCTGATTAGCCAGAGAAAAACTGATGATGTGATTATCAGTTCGGGCAAGAACCCGGTCATAACTAACTACTTTATCCAGCGTAGATGATCAGTCTATATTTACTGTCACAAATCTACCAACAGGAAGGTGAAGTGCATTAATCACATGACTTTGTGTGTTGCATAATTCAAAACTGGTTGCTGTTAAGAAGAACAACTTTATTCATCACACGTACACTTAAGCACAGTGAAATTCCTCTGCATTTAACCCATCTGAAGCAGTGAACACACACACACGTGAGCAATGAGCATACACACATACCCTGAGCAGTGGGCAGCCATGCTACAGCCCACACATGCCCCTTTTCCACCAAAGCAGTTCCAGGGCTGGTTCGGGGCCAGTGCTTAGTTTGGAACCAGGTTTTCTGTTTCCACTGACAAAGAACTGGCTCTGGGGCCAGAAAAACCGGTTCCAGGCTAGCACCAGCTCTTTACTGGGCCAGAGGAAAGAACCGCTTACGTCAGCGGGGGGGGGCGGAGTTGTTAAGACCGATAACAATAAGACCGCGAAAGGTCGCCATTTTTAAGCGACGAGAAGCAGCAGCTGTACAAACGCGAAGTCATCCATTATTATTATTGTTGTTGTTGTTGCTGCTGCTGCTTCTTCCGTGTTGTTTTTGCTTCGATATTCGCGCCAAGGTTTATGCAAACGTAGCGACGTAACTGACGTATACAGCGATGTATTGATGTGTCTTCCCTTAGCACCGCGAACTATGGAAAAGCAAACTGGTTCTCAGCTGGCTCGCGAGTGGAACGAGTTGTGAACCAGCACCAGCACTGGCCCCGAACCAGCCCTGGAACTGATTTGGTGGAAAAGAGGCAACAGACAATACGCAAACTGCACACAGAAAGGCCCCCGTCAGCTGCTGGGCTCGAACCCAGAATCTTTTTGCTGTGAGGCGACAGTGCTAACCACTACACCACTGTGCTGCCCATTAAGTTGTCATTAACAATTAATTAGCACTTTCATTTAAAAAAAATCTTGTGTTGTCTTTGTGATTTTCTTGCTGTATGAACTCCTCAACAGAGTTTTAAACTGATGTCATTCTTAGTGAATCAGTATCAGGATGTATTTATTGATAGAGTCTTCAGAGCACGTATATAAGTTGCTGTGGATAAGGGTGTCTGCCAAATGCCTTAAATGAGAACTGAAATCATTTTTAAACTTGCTTTATTTCTTCATTAACGTGTTATTCAATTACGTTTTCGGTTTTAGTAACCTTATATCGTGACTCGTATTGGAACTAATTGCAATTAAATATTATACTTATCGGCCTATTCGGTTTTTAGCCGTGTTGAATGTAATTCGTTTGGTCCACGGCAGGCGTCACTTATCCGCGTGATCTTCACCAGACTTGTGCGAGACTTTGAAACGTCAAGTGTCAGTGCCGCCATTTTGAAAACTGTTTTTCCAAACGAAACATTGCACAAAAATGAGTTTAAATGACAATTACTGCCTACTTTTTTCAAACTTTCCTGATTGCTATCAAAACAAATAAACAAAACTTCCGGCTTGATTACGTCAGCATTCGAAGGAGGGCGCGCGTCTTTTGACAACGTTGGCAGTTGTTGGTCACTTCGATTTCCGCTGTACATTTTACTTCCGTCCTACGATGTCGCGCACAGGTCTCAACGAATCTCGTTTACAGCCATTGCTTTGACATATGGACTGATATATTACAGAGCATATTTCAAACACTCATAACTTGCGACAGCGGTGACAAAATAGCGATCAAACTCATCTCATCTCATTATCTCTAGCCGCTTTATCCTGTTCTACAGGGTCGCAGGCAAGCTGGAGCCTATCCCAGCTGACTACGGGCGAAAGGCGGGGTACACCCTGGACAAGTCGCCAGGTCATCACAGGGCTGACACATAGACACAGACAACCATTCACACTCACATTCACACCTACGCTCAATTTAGAGTCACCAGTTAACCTAACCTGCATGTCTTTGGACTGTGGGGGAAACCGGAGCACCCGGAGGAAACCCACGCGGACACGGGGAGAACATGCAAACTCCACACAGAAAGGCCCTCGCCGGCCACGGGGCTCGAACCCAGGACCTTCTTGCTGTGAGGCGACAGCGCTAACCACTACACCACCGTGCCGCCGCGATCAAACTGCATTCTGATATTTAATAAAATGAGATAAAATAGAATTTTGATAATAAAAAAAAATTGCCTTCAGTTCTCCTTTAAATGTAAGTGGATTACTATTCCTTTAGTAATGAGTCACTCTATCTCATGTCTCGTATTTCTTGACTTTAGGAAGCTTCACTACCTGTGGCCATGAAAGCCCGTCCTAAAAAAGGTATGTACCTGAAGTCCAGGATGTATTATGTAAGGTTTCAGAGCTGTTCGTGTACTACCCCACACTGTGAGGCAACTGGAAACATTAAGAGCTGTTAAGAGAGACCATTTCTACCACTCCAGTCCTGCTGAATGAAACCAGTTGATTTCCAGAATGGTGTGAACTTTATTTGGGTTTTGGAAAGTTCTTTTGAGGGTATGTTCGAGTATACTGTGCTTGGAAAATGTTTGCATTCATTAAACTGAAATGAGTACAGCAAAGATGGTTCTGCTTAATCTCTAATGAAGTATATTTACAATGGAACAAATTATATACAGTGCGCGCCACAATTATTGACACCCTTTGTAAAGGTTATTAAAAAAAAAAAGCTTTGAAAAAACCCACCTTTTGATGAAGTTGCTTCATCTCACACTGGAAAAATGAGAAAAAGTCAATTAAATTGCAAAATTCAGGCACTTACGTTTGTGAATATTTTAAGTTCGTTTCTTAGACAAGGATATTTTTTAAGCTTGTTACCTTGTTAACAGTTTCGGCGAGAATCTCCCGCCTTCTTCAGAAACAGTCACCAGATGGCGAGTGGTGACGTGCCTTATCAGCTGAAAAAGCACACCAAGAAAACCTAAAATCAGCCATTTCAGACCACTGCAAACGGCAAAATCACATAATGAATTGGGAAGAGGCCAGAGTCATTCGCGCTGAAGAAAATAGATTCCAGCGTTGGATTTTAGAGGCAGTGGAGATACGCAAGCGGGCGCAGAGGACGATGAACCGGGATGAGGGAGCGTATGCGCTGTCGCATACCTGGAGCGCCGTCCTGGAGGAGCGACCTGACAGCAGGAGGCGTGGACTACCTGTCAAATTGGGCGGGACGTTCACGCCTCCTGCACGCAACATCAGCTGATAAGGCACGTCACCACTCGCCATCTGGTGACTGTTTCTGAAGAAGGCGGGAGATTCTCGCCGAAACTGTTAACAAGGTAACAAGCTTAAAAAATATCCTTGTCTAAGAAACGAACTTAAAATATTTGTAATAGTTAGACATAATGAACATCCACTACTTACGTTTGTGGTTAACTGACAGAAAAGGCTTTTTTCTGGCATTCCTTCCAATAATCTGTTGGCATGGAGGTGGCGTCTGATGGTGGTTTTAGAGACTCAGAAACCCCAAGATTTTACTACTACTTGTAATTCACCAACAGTCATCCATGGGGATTGTTTTGCTTCTCTTACCCTCCTCCTCACTGTACGTGGGGGCAAAATAAACTTGGGTCCTCTTCCAGGCAAGTTTGTAACAGCTCCAGTTGGTGTCCATGTTTTTATTGTTGCCCTAACAGTCGAAATGGACATTTTCAGGCGAGTAGCTATTTTTAATCGCCATTCTCTGACTTGTGAAGATCAGCACACTTCTCCCTTATTCGGTTTATTTGTTCTCTTCTCTTTCCCATGTTGATGGGTGACTAACCCTGTGTCCGAAATCGCTCCCTACTCACTCACTATACAGGGCACTATATAGTGGGGACGCCATTTTGTAGTGCTGTCCGAAACCTTAGCGAGGATTATTTACACCCTATATAGTGCACTCAAGGTATCCCACAATGCCTCATTAAAAGTAGTGTACAACCGATGGTCGCTAACCAAAGCAATATATCCCATCATGCATTGCGGTCGCACTGAAAGAAATCAAATAAAAAGTCTCAAATTTGATTTAATAAAAGGAAGCGGCAAAGAAGAAAATATTCAGCCCTGATTTAAAACAACTGAAAGATGCAGCTACTTTGTATTGATTAAGGTGGGGAAATGCGCTCAGTATAATATGGATTTATCACAAAAATACATGCATGTATTTATTTTGAAAACCCACCAGCTGACTGATCTGGCATGTTTTAATTGTGCGACAGTAATGATGTAAATAACGGCGCGACAGACTAGTGTTCAAAAGTGTTTTTTTTTTTTTTTTTTCATTTTACCAGCTCACTATATAGTCCTCTATATAGTAATTCCCCATGTAGGGAGTAGTGAACGAGTGAGCGATTTCGGACACAGGGTAAGGGAATTTAGTCTCTGTGTCACTTCATATTTGTTCCCCAGTTAATCAGGAAGTCATGGATTACAGCATGAACGTCCCTACACATTCCAATTAACTCAAACGTACAATATAAATAGGAAACATGCTTCAGTTACATTGCGTTCACTATCATTTCCAGGGGTGCCGATAATAGTGGCCATGTGTTTTTGTTGAAATAATTATTTCTTGATTTGTTTTTCTCTGAATAAATTTATTTCAATTCAAGGTTGGATTTTTCTCATTTTTTCAGTGTGAGATGAAGCAACTTCACCGAAAGGTGGATTATTTTCCCCCTAATCTTTACAAGGGGTGCCAGTAATAGTGGAGGGCACAGTATTAAGCACAATAATACAGGCATAGGTGATTTTACGGGCGGCACGGTGGTGTAGTGGTTAGCGCTGTCGCCTCACAGCAAGAAGGTTCTGGGTTCGAGCCCCGTGGCCGGCGAGGGCCTTTCTGTGCGGAGTTTGCATGTTCTCCCCGTGTCCACGTGGGTTTCCTCCGGGTGCTCCGGTTTCCCCCACAGTCCAAAGACATGCAGGTTAGGTTAACTGGTGACTCTAAATTGACCGTAGGTGTGAGTGTGAATGGTTGTCTGTGTCTGTGTGTCAGCCCTGTGATGACCTGGCGACTTGTCCAGGGTGTACCCTGCCTTTCGCCCATAGTCAGCTGGGATAGGCTCCAGCTTGCCTGCGACCCTGTAGAACAGGATAAAGCGGCTAGAGATAATGAGATGAGAATATTTTAGCTATTTATTGGAGCAATATACCATTTTATTCCTGAACTTTCCACTCAGAAAACACAATTTATTCAATTTGTCATTAAATTTAAGTTGACGTTATTTACAGACCTGTTCATGTTTGAGCTAGTGAGGTTTGGATTAAATCAGGCTTATAGTACTCGAGTCCAGGACTCGGACTCGAGGCCGACTTGTGCCCTAACTTTAAGGACTCGTGACTCAACTCGGACTTAAGCACTGATGACCCAGACTTGGATTCGGATTCGTGCATTAACTGCATTCGGACTTGTAAATTGGAGACAAGGACTCAGATTTTTTCTTTATTTTTGTAACATGCCATAATAATTTGGCATAAGATATTTATATCTACATTAATTTTGTACTAATTTCATGTAAGAGTGTCATACCTGCGCGCCTTGGCTCATGCATCAGAGAGACTCTTGGGCACTCCGGACAGCGCACGCACCAAGCGGACTCTCGCGTGCACCATAAACAACTCGCACCTGCACAGGATTAAGGTGCAATCAGCGCACCGATATAAAAACTGTGAAAACACACTTACTTTGCGAAGTATTGAGTTGCGTTGCTGTCACATTACCGAGCCTTATTTCCTTGTTTGGTTTCCTGATCCCTGATTTCCTGTTTGTTTTTGATTCTGCCAAGTCTACGATAGCCTGTTTGTGGCTCGCTCGACCTGTTGCCTGTTTCACTGTTTTACAATTTTGCCTGCTGTTCTGGATTGTTTACCCGTCTTCATTTGTATTAATAAACACGCCTTCTGCACTTACATCCGTCTCCCAACCATCTCTGACAGAATACTTCGCACTCTCTGATAAAGAGAAGCGCATTCACCTGTTCATACGTCATGTTCAGGAACGAACTAATGTTAGTGGCGCTAAAACAGCCACCGTAAAATGGTGCGGTTGGAGTGTTGGACTCAGACTCGACTCAGTTTTTTTTAATGACTTGGACTTGACTCAGACTTGGACTCGAGACTGGACTCGGACTCGAGTTTTAGTGACTCGACTATAACAGTGGATTAAACTAAAAGAAATAAAGAGTTAAATCCTGAAATGTCAGCCTGTAAAGGATCCATGCAAGTTATGTACAGTCCTGTGCAAAAGTCTTATTCACATGTAAAGAAATGCTTTAGACCAAAAATGGCTTAAAAATAATGAAATGAAATGTTTCAACATAAAAAAAATACTATAAACAGTAAGCAGTAAGCCATAATAAATGAAACAAAGTCAGTATTTGGTGTGAGACGACCCTTTGCTTTAAAAAAAATAATAGTCTCAGGTCCAGTGAGTGCAGTTTTATGCGGAAATGAGCTGTAGGTTTTACTGAGCATCTTACAGAACCAGCCACAGTTCTTCTGGACGCTTTGACGGTCGCACTCGCTTCTTCATTTTGCACCAAAACCCAGCAGCCTTCATTATGTTTTCTTTTTTACTCTGAAAAGTGCTCTCTTATGTACAGTAATATGCTGCTCAGATACAGTACAAGCATTTTTTTCTGTAACATGTAATTTTGTGCTGGAAAACGAATGTTTGGAACTCTAAAATGTTTTTGTACTGACTTGATAATGTAGAAGTCATACAATAGAAATCTATAACAAAGTTTGTATGAAAAAAATAGGGTGCACAAAACTTTTGCACAGTACTGTACATTATTTGACTGTGTATAAGAAGCTAGATAAAAGGATTTGTTCAATCTACATTCACTTGATATGAGCAGTCGTGCGCTCTGATTGGCTACTCTACTACTAGGATATCAGCTCATATATCGTGAGTAGAGAAAAACAAAATGGCGGAGCGTGTTGCTGAACCAACCGAGAACGAAATAAAAATCCTACTCGAAAACAAAAACCCAAAAATTATCAAGTATTTAAAAGAAACAGAAATAGCTAAAAGATTATAGTCCCCCCCATATCTCCTGTTCTACACTCCAGCCCTAAAGAAGAAGAAGAAAATAAAAAAAACCAAAATACAACCCCGATTCCAAAAAAGTTGGGACAAAGTACAAATTGTAAATAAAAACGGAATGCAATGATGTGGAAGTTTCAAAATTCCATATTTTATTCAGAATAGAACATAGATGGCATATCAGATGTTTAAATGTTACCACTGTGAGACATCCCCTTTTCTCTTTACAACAGTCTGTAAACGTCTGGGGACTGAGGAGACAAGTTGCTCAAGTTTAGGGATAGGAATGTTAACCCATTCTTGTCTAATGTAGGATTCTAGTTGCTCAACTGTCTTAGGTCTTTTTTGTCATATCTTCCGTTTTATGATGCGCCAAATGTTTTCTGTGGGTGAAAGATCTGGACTGCAGGCTGGCCAGTTCAGTACCCGGACCCTTCTTCTACGCAGCCATGATGCTGTAATTGATGCAGTATGTGGTCTGGCATTGTCATGTTGGAAAATGCAAGGTCTTCCCTGAAAGAGACGTCGTCTGGATGGGAGCATATGTTGCTCTAGAACCTGGATATACCTTTCAGCATTGATGGTGTCTTTCCAGATGTGTAAGCTGCCCATGCCACACGCACTAATGCAACCCCATACCATCAGAGATGCAGGCTTCTGAACTGAGCGCCGATAACAACTTGGGTTTTGATTCGTCTGACCACAGAACAGTTTTCCACTTTGCCACAGTCCATTTTAAATGAGCCTTGGCCCAGAGAAGACGTCTGCGCTTCTGGATCATGTTTAGATACGGCTTCTTCTTTGAACTATAGAGTTTTAGCTGGCAACGGCGGATGGCACGGTGAATTGTGTTCACAGATAATGTTCTCTGGAAATATTCCTGAGCCCATTTTGTGATTTCCAATACAGAAGCATGCCTGTATGTGATGCAGTGCCGTCTAAGGGCCCGAAGATCACGGGCACCCAGTATGGTTTTCCAGCCTTGACCCTTACGCACAGAGATTCTTCCAGATTCTCTGAATCTTTTGATATTATGCACTGTAGATGATGATATGTTCAAACTCTTTGCAATTTTACACTGTCGAACTCCTTTCTGATATTGCTCCACTATTTGTCGGCGCAGAATTAGGGGGATTGGTGATCCTCTTCCCATCTTTACTTCTGAGAGTCGCTGCCACTCCAAGATGCTCTTTTTATACCCAGTCATGTTAATGACCTATTGCCAATTGACCTAATGAGTTGCAATTTGGTCCTCCAGCTGTTCCTTTTTTGTACCTTTAACTTTTCCAGCCTCTTATTGCCCCTGTCCCAACTTTTTTGAGATGTGTTGCTGTCATGAAATTTCAAATGAGCCAATATTTGGCATGAAATTTCAAAATGTCTCACTTTCGACATTTGATATGTTGTCTATGTTCTATTGTGAATACAATATCAGTTTTTGAGATTTGTAAATTATTGCATTCCGTTTTTATTTACAATTTGTACTTTGTCCCAACTTTTTTGGAATCGGGGTTGTACCAAAAAAGCAACAAAATAAGGAATAAAAGTATTTGATGGAAAGAACGTATCTTTTTTTATTTTTCAAGAATTATTATTATCACTCCTGTCATTTCGACGGTTTGTTTACATTCTAAACGGAAATGATTTTGTCGGGCGTTTTGTATCAAGTTTTTATTTATCAAATTTACAAAAAATAAAAACGGTCTGTTTCTCAAAATCCAGTGAATGTGGATAAAATAAAACAGTTATTCCACTCAATCTCGTTGTACATGGCTTATAGGGAGGGAAAGTGAAACACAGCGATCCTAGTGGTAGCGTTCCTAAGCCGAGAGCCATACTATTGAAAATCCCATAGACCCGATTTTTAAAAAAATCCCACGAAGTTATGACGTGGAACTTGTGCACCCCCAAAAAATATGTTGTATATGTTGGGATTATCTACTAACTGTGAAAGTATCAGGTGAAATTTTGCTGTCTTTTAAAAGATCGAAATTGCGCCTAACCTGTCAGAAACGGACTACAACCAAACTGTCTAGTCAGAGTTGCTCATATTACGTCAGCAGTAGGCTTAGCTATCCCACGCTTGGTTATCCCCACGAGGGATGCATTTCTTATTGGTACAGAAATACTCCGCCAACCACGCTATACAAATCAGCATGTTGATGTAGGCTACTCGCCGGCCGCTACCTGCTACAGATTTGGAAAGGCGCTAGACTTGTGGTGACGTCACGTACGCAACATCAGATCCGTGTAGTCTTATTAAAAAAAACATTCAAAACAATTCAAATCGGTGGAAAAAATAAAGTATGATCACCAGGATCGATAGAGCTGCCCGACATGCACAACATATGGAAGCCATTGTCTAAACTTTGAAGTGTAACCCGAAATGTAATTTTTTGAAAAGGTATTCCCATTCATTTTGCCATAGAAGTTGGAACGCATCCAGTAGGGGGCGATGAGATTACTTTTCCTCCCTATAGCCGACTTGGTGCTACCCACCTCGTCGGCTATCAGCTCATGTACGACTCGATTTCATGGAATAACTGTTAAATGTCGGCCTAATATAAGCAACTGGAATTTTAAATCCGTGCTGAAATTTAACATCTGTGTTTAATTTGAGAAATCTGTATCTTTAAAATTATGTTCATGCATGCATTTCCTTTCAAATTATTTGCATCTTTATTCTGTTTACATTTTTTAAATTGAAATATATATATATTTTTTTTCTCTGTTGACTTTGTCAGTCATTGCAACATCAAATGACAGAGACTCAAAAATGTGATGGCGAGAAAAACCCCTCAGTTTTAATTCCAACAGCAACGGGTGCAGATTTTCCTTTTGCATCTCCTTTAAAGACTACAGGTCAACATTTCAGGAAGTTAATTTTGTAATGCTATCACAACAGAATTTTCTCACACTCGTCACTTTCCTCATCACATTATTCTCACACTCATCACTGCCAGGGACAGCTGTAACTGAGTGCATAGTGTGAGTCATATTTACAGCGTATCACGTTTCCTCGCTGACTGTCATTCTTCAGTTTATCCTGTGGATGGCGCTGTTTGTTGAGTTTTCATGCACTGGTCTCACTTGAAAAGGATTAAAGCTCAGAGAGAAAAGTCTGTCCCGGAATAGAAGGGCTTGAGAGCAGATTTTGCCAGCAGGCTTGTGAACACACGAAGTAATACGCGGGTGCACAACAGACTGTAGATGCTGTGTTTGTTGTTGCAGTACCAGTTGGGATTGGGGACTGAGAGCTGTACGTGCTCTCGTGCAGTGAGTGAGGAGATGAGACACTGAGTGTGTTTACATGCACATAGAGAAAATCGAATTTCTGCCGTTGCTCGACTGAAATTGAAGTTCTAAATGGCATGGAAACACCTTAGCTCGGCTGAAATTGAACCGAACTTGATTTCTCATAATCGAGCTACACGACCTAGATTATGCGATTGTAGCCGAGCTACTTAGTGCATGTAAACCCTGTCGAGATACGTAATCGAGCTGCTTACTTCAGCACTGCCCCTTCCGGAAGTGACGAGTGACGAGACCACAAGCGGGAAACACAACAGCCTCGGTCGGCATGACACTTCACCTTAGCCACCATTTTATTAGGAACACTTGTGTCTGGGCATGTACGCACCCATTTCCAATTAGTTGGTAAGTTATTAGCATGTTAGCAGGCTAACAGTTAATATGTTAACCATTACAGATCAACTTCAACTTAGTGGCCATTTTATTAGGAACACTTCTGTTCGTACATACAAACACACTTCTTGTGAACATGGAACTGATAACTTTGTTTATACTCTTGAATAGCTCTTCTTCATGACGACAACCGGAAGTGTACCAACACGATGGGGCGTGTAGCGCCACCTGTGGCTCGGGTGCACAATGCACCTCACACAATAGCTCGATTTCCTTGTGTGCATGTAGGATTGGATTTGTCTGGCACCCCTGCTGGGACCCTCAGCTCGATTACCGACAGCAGCTCGATTTGGATGTGCATGTAAACGTACTGACTGTGGCATAAGCAGCCAGTAAGGCCTGTGTGACCTGAAATGGAACGGAGATCACTACTGACACAAAATACCTTTACTGTCTTACTCACTTTATGTGCACCACCTACTATGTTTACAACTCTACCCCTTTATGACTTTAAAACAGGATTAAAATGACTGCGTGTCGTCGCAGCATGCTGGTTGCACCTGGTTATATGGTGGTGCTTGAAAGTTTGTGAACCCTTCAGAATTTTCTTTATTTCTGCATAAATATGACCTAAAAACAACAACAGATTTTCACACAAGTCCTAAAAGTAGATAAAGAGAACCCAGTTAAACAAATGAGACAAAAATATTATACTTGGTCATTTATTTATTGAGGAAAATGATCCAATATTACATATCTGTGAGTGGCAAAAGTATGTGAACCTCTCGGATTAGCAGTTAGTTTGAAGGTGAAATTAGAGTCAGGTGTTTTCAATCAATGGGATGACAATCAGGTGTGAGTGGGCACCCTGTTTTATTTAAAGAACAGGGATCTATCAGGCCAAGTTTACATTAGACCGTATCTGTCTCGTTTTCTTCGCGGATGCACTGTCCGTTTACATTAAAACACCTGGAAATGGGAATCCGCCAGGGTCCACGTATTCAATCCAGATCGTGTCAGCTCCGGTGCTGTGTAAACATTGAGAATACGCGGATACGCCGTGCTGAGCTCTAGCTGGCGTCGTCATTGGACAACGTCACTGTGACATCCACCTTCCTGATTCGCTGGCGTTGGTCATGTGATGCGACTGCTGAAAAACGGCACGGACTTCCGCCTTGTATCACCTTTCATTAAAGAGTATAAAAGTATGAAAATACTGCAAATACTGATGCAAATACTGCCCATTGTGTAGTTATGATTGTCTTTAGGCTTGCCATCCTTCCACTTGCAAGTGGTAAGTGACTTGCGCACAGCGGCTCAGTCCCGAATCACTGCTCGTGCACTACACTCGCGCGCTCTGTGAGCTGTGCAGTATAGTAGTATGGTAGTATCATGGTTTGGGCCCGTTTTGCTGCATCTGGGCCAGGACAGCTTGCCATCATGGATGGAACAATAAATTCTGAATTATACCAGTGAATTCTAAAGGAAAATGTCAGGACATCTGTCCATGAACTGAATCTCAAGAGAAGGTGGGTCATGCAGCAAGACAACGACCCTAAGTCGTTCTACCAAAGAATGGTTAAAGAAGAATAAAGTTAATGTTTTGGAATGGCCAAGTCAAAGTCCTGACCTTAATCCCGGGTTTTTCAACACTGGGGTCGCGACCCCACGTGGGGTCGCCTGAACTTGCAATGGGGTCGCTTGAAATATCCAGAAGTGGGAAAAAAAATACTGCTAAAAAAATAAAATAATTGTATGAATAATAATACTATCAAAAAAGTATTACCATCGATTAAAACACCACACACACACACACTTAAATGAACATACATGATCGATATGGATTTTTTTATGTAAATTCGTTCAAATGACTGCGATGACGGCACAAAGATACGCCCACTTCAGTTTACGCGCTTGACTAAATAACTGAACAGTAGCCAGTGCTGCCCACACAGCCTTGCTAGCTATTAGCCTACAAGTGCAACAAAAAAATGGAACGATTTCTTCGTCCGCCCGACACTACAAAGAGCAGACAAACAACACCTGATGAACATGAACCGAAAACAAAAAGGCTGAGAAGATACGACGAAAGTTTCTTACAATTTGGATTTACCAGCGTGCTGGAAAGAAACGAGGAAAGGCCGAAGTGTCTTCTGTGTTCGGCCGTGCTGTCTGCAGAGAGTCTCAAACCCAACAAGCTGAAAAGGCACTTTGAAACAGTGCACAAAGAACATCTCGGTAAACCCCTAAGTTTTTTTGAAAAGAAATGTGCTGAGCTTAATCAGCAGCGATCTTATTTCAAAAAGGCTGCGACGGTGAGTGATGGGGCACTGAATGCATCGTTTGAAGTTAGCTACCTCATTGCGAAAACCAAGACCCCACACACAATCGCAGAGACGCTAATTATGCCTGCTGTCCTCAAAATGGCAAAAGCAATGGGTGAGGAGGAGGTGGGAAGAAAATTTAAAGTGATACCTCTGTCTGATAATACAGTTAAGAGACGAATCGATGCTATTGCCGCTGACCAGGAGAACACGCTAGCAGAGAAACTCCATGATTCCCCAGCCTATGCTCTTCAAATGGATGTCAGCACCGAAGGCAAAAATGCCCACGCATTGACATTTGTTCGATTCTTAGCAGAAAATGCCATTCAGGAGGACATTCTATACTGCCTGCCTCTTCCCGAGCATGAGACTGCAGAGGCAATGTACGATGTTCTTCAGGATTACATGGAGAAACACAGAATTCCCTGGGAGAATATGGTGGGATTTTGCACAGACGGGGCTCCGTCTATGGCCGGACAGCGAAATGGTTTGAGGACACTTGTCATTCAGCGAGCACCATCTGCACTGTGGAATCATTGCATGATTCATCGGGAACAACTGGCATCTAAAGAACTGAGCGCGTCCATCACAGGCATCATGCAACAGGTGGTAGCCATGGTGAACTACATCAAGCCACATCCTCTGCGAGCACGCCTGTTCGCAAAGCTATGCGTCGATATGGGCTCTGAATATGAAGATCTGCATTTTCACACAGACGCCCGGTGGTTGTCGAGAGGCAACACGTTGGAGCGGTTTTTCAAGCTGAGAAACGAACTGTTGGCGTTTTCAATGGATGTGAAAAAAAACGATTTCGTTGACTTTCTCTGTGACCAGCAGAAAATGTGCCTCCTTGCATATGCCACGGACATATTCAGAAAACTTAACGAACTGAACACAAGCATGCAAGGAAAAAATAAGAATGTCATGCAGATGAGTGATCGGATTGATGGATTCAGGGCCAAAATCACACACTGGAGAGGAAGTCTTGCAAAGGGAAACAGTGTTTCCCGCACAAAATTGCTTAGTCAAGGTGGTGAGTCTTCGGTGGGCATCACGCGCGGCACGGATAGTGGTCCGGGGGGGGGGTTTGTCGGGCCGTAACGCGTCACACGTTGCACAGATAGTCCGGGGGGGGGGAGTAGTAGTACTACAATAATAACAAAGCTGTGTAGAACTGTAAAATAGGTATTTATTGAAATTAAATGTCACAACTACTTACAAAAACTGAGGTAAAATGGTTTCCTGGCCAATAAAAGTGCTCTCAGTACAGCAGCAAGAAAAAAGTAACAAAAAGTGCAGGTCATTTACATAAGGGAAAAACGGTTAGAAACAACATAGAGTGCAACATTTACTAGGCTACTTATGGCACATCTTGCAAGTCTTGTCCTTGCAGGCCATCCTTCTGGGTTTTTCAAAAAACAGCTCCAGTGCTCTGCTGTAATTGAACTGCCCTACTGGTGGGCCATTTATGCTAATCGTCATGCAGGCTGTGAGGCTGTCACCCTGCAGCCTACTTCGCAGGTCTGTTTTGATCTACACACAGAGAGAAATGAATATAAGATATTTAACTCAGTAGTCATCTAACATCGTGATTTTAAGATGTGTATGAATGATGAAACTCACCCTGTTCAGCGACTCCTCGGCTGAAAGAAGCCCGATATTTTTTGTTGTTTCCCTGCCATTTACTGCACGCAAGAAAGGAAGCAACAAGTTAGCGTCAATCATGCAATCATTGGGACAGATCGGTTTTTTTTTTAACTATTATAATTTATTTACGGCCCATCAGAGGAATGTTGGTGTGCAACGGCGAAAAATGTATGGCTTTGCCATCTAGCCTATGATTACCCTCCCCTTTTGTTGAGGAGGAAAATGCATGACCCTCTCTCATAACATCCAGACTAAATAGCTGCCCCTTCCTTCCACAAAAAAAGTTGCGTGACCATTCCCTGTTTTCCTCCGGTGGACCCAACGAGAGTAATCTCGCTGGGTGGACCAACAAAAATAACGGAAGGGTCCCACGAATGTAGCCTACAGCCATAATTTATATTGCCTACCTTAATACATTTATATTAGGCCTACTTATATTAGCACATGAACATTATATAGCATTAGGCTATATAATTATATTATTATATTATCTTACTTATATTAGTACATGAAAATTAAATTTCACTGTAACAGTGCAAATGCACCGTTTAGATGAGCAGTTACAAATACAACTTACCTTCTTATTCCACCGACGATAATGGCAACGTCTCGACTTTCCCGCTGAACCGTTGAATTTAAAATTAAAATGTTTGTAAATATGGCCTCGAGGACATATGGCGTAGTAATATATCCAACCACTAGGTGCCGCAGTTTAGTCTAGCTGTCAGTCCCTGCGCTGAAATGCATTACCACTTCGGTTTTTTTTTTTTTTTGGACGCATTTTTTTTTTTCTTGGAACCTTGCTAGGGCGGGCGGTCGAGTTACCCAGGGTGGCCGCCTTGCCTGGAAAGTGCTGGGGGAAACACTGGGAAACTTCACGCATTTCCCCCAGTTAAGTCAGTTTTTGGAAGACAACAGCATCGACAAGTGTTCTACAATGGAGATGTGCAGCCACCTGGAACGGCTTGAGGAGCACTTCGCCACATACTTTCCAGATGTGGATATGTCAAAGTTTGAATGGGTGAGGAATCCGTTTCACTGTGATGTGAGCGCAGTGGACCTTCCTGCCACCGCGATAGAACAGCTGATTGACATGTCTCGTGACAAAATGCACCAGCAATTACATTCGCGCGTGCCAGTGGAAGAATTCTGGTTTGGAGCCAGAGAGGAGTACCCCGAGATCGCACTGCGTGCTTTGAAACTGTTGGTTCCTTTCGGAAGCACTTACCTTTGTGAAGCTGGATTTAGTGCACTTGTCTGTATGAAATCAAAGTACCGCTCGCGTTTGGATGTTACGTCAGAGATGAGATGCGCACTCTCTACCACAGAACCGGACTTTGAAAGGCTGCAGAGAAGTGTGAAGGCTCAGACATCTCATTAGATGTGGTGAGTGGAGAGACTCTTTTACATAGTTCCATTTTTGTGAAATTGAAGGATATGTGATGAAAATAAAATGTGAGTTTGTGCAATAAACTGGTTACTCTGTATTTACAACACAGTATAAAACACATCAAACACTAATTAAAAAAAAAAAATGTCAGTGGGGTCGCCAAAAATGTACGAGGTCAAAATGGGGTCACAAGCCAAAATAGGTTGGGAACCTCTGCCTTAATCCAATCGAAATGTTGTGGAAGGACCTGAAGCGAGCAGTTCATGTGAGGAAACCCACCAACATCCCAGAGTTGAAGCTGTTCTGTACGGAGGAATGGGCTAAAATTCCTCCAAGCCGGTGTGCAGGACTGATCAACAGTTACCGGAAACATTTAGTTGCAGTTATTGCTGCACAAGGCGGTCACACCAGATACTGAAAGCAAAGGTTCACATACTTTTGCCACTCACAGATATGTAATCTCATCTCATCTCATTATCTGTAGCCGCTTTATCCTGTTCTACAGGGTCGCAGGCAAGCTGGAGCCTATCCCAGCTGATTACGGGCGAAAGGCGGGGTACACCCTGGACAAGTCGCCAGGTCATCACAGGGCTGACACATAGACACAGACAACCATTCACACTCACATTCACACCTACGCTCAATTTAGAGTCACCAGTTAACCTAACCTGCATGTCTTTGGACTGTGGGGGAAACCGGAGCACCCGGAGGAAACCCACGCGGACACGGGGAGAACATGCAAACTCCACACAGAAAGCCACGGGGCTCGAACCCGGACCTTCTTGCTGTGAGACGACAGCGCTAACCACTACACCACCGTGCCGCCCCAGATATGTAATATTGGATCATTTTCCTCAATAAATAAATGACCAAGTATAATATTTTTGTCTCATTTGTTTAACTGGATTCTCTTTATCTACTTTTAGGACTTGTGTGAAAATCTGATGTTGTTTTAGGTCACATTTATACAGAACTATAGAAAATTCGAAAGGGTTCACAAACTTTCAAGCACCACTGTATCACAGTATAATACTAACGTAACTTAGTAGACTTGTTACTGGTTTATATATAATATATTATGTTTCCTTTCTCAGCCCCAGAGCTCCCGATACTAGAGAGGAGGAACTGGCTCATCCATCTACACTACATCCGTAAAGACTACGAGACCTGCAAGGTGCGAGCTCTTCTTCTGCTGGCAGCTTCTTCAACTTCTGTTATTCCTGTATTATCCCTTCATTGTGTTGAATTTGCTTCATATCTTCTAAGGCAATTATAAAGGAGCAGCTGCAGGAGACTCAGGGCATGTGTGAATATGCCATCTATGTCCAAGGTAACCTCTTAACTCCACCCATCACACAAATTTTGCTGATGTGGCATCAGAAATTTCATATTTTTGACTGGAACCTACAGATAGTGACATGTTAAAGTTTTTGTGTGGCTAAAATACATAATGCAGGGCTTTCCCTAAAGTGCGGATACGCAGCTCTCCACTGCACTGTGCAACGTCAAGCACTGTGTTGTCACTTGCACACCAAAAATAAATCAATACCATAAATTGAACAATGCAGAGTATTTTCCGCACCTAAATATCTTCTGTTCCCCTCTGAAAATGAGTAATAACTATAGAAATAGGAAGATATTGTAATATATAGGTCTTGACTATCCTGGTACTCAATCCAGAGATGAAAATAAAGAGTTTCGCTGATTAATATTCAAAACCATGCATAAAGCCACGTTCTAAGTGCTGGTCACTAGATGGCGCTGTTGCATGATTTGATCTTGACTCTATTCCTGGCATCCTGGAATTGGAAAAGGAAGAGGCATGCCGCGAAGGGTTTTCATTTCAATTGAATCTTTTGCCCTTTAAATTTTTCCCCTTGCATATTTGACAAGGTAAAAAACAGCAAATTTAATAATAATAATAATAGTAATGTTGAATTGTGTCTAAATCAGCCCTAGATGCCACCAGAATGCACCATCTGAAGTCTCTAATTTCAAAATTTTCCAGCGGAGCATGTTCCTGGACCCCCCTAGCAGCCTTCGGGGCCCTCCAGGCTGGGATCCGCATCAGTAGCACTGCTCTGAGATATATATATATATATATATATATATATATATATATATATATATATATATATATACACATACATATATATATATATATATATATATATATATATATATACACACACTACCGTTCAAAAGTTTGGGGTCACCCAGACAATTTTGTGTTTTCCATGAAAAGTCACACTTTTATTTCCCACCATAAGTTGTAAAATGAATAGAAAATCTAGTCAAGACATTTTTCTGGCCAGTTTGAGCATTTAATCGACCCCACAAATGTGATGCTCCAGAAACTCAATCTGCTCAAAGGAAGGTCAGTTTTATAGCTTCTCTAAAGAGCTCAACTGTTTTCAGCTGTGCTAACATGATTGTACAAGGGTTTTCTAATCATCCATTAGCCTTCTGAGGCAATGAGCAAACACATTGTACCATTAGAACACTGGAGTGAGAGTTGCTGGAAATGGGCCTCTATACACCTATGGAGATATTGCACCAAAAACCAGCAGCTAGAATAGTCATTTAGCACATTAGCAATGTATAGAGTGCATTTCTGATTAGTTTAAAGTGATCTTCATTGAAAAGAACAGTGCTTTTCTTTCAAAAATAAGGACATTTCAAAGTGACCCCAAACTTTTGAACGGTTGTGTGTGTGTGTGTGTGTGTGTGTGTGTGTATATATATATATATATATATATATATATATAAGTGCTGTCAAGCGATTAAAATATTTAATCGCGATTAATGTCGCGACTGTCATAGTTAACTCGCGATTAATCGCAATTTAATCGCACATTTTTGTCACATGAAAAAACATTGTAATTCTCTTATCAGTATAAAAAAGTGAATGGGCTTGCTTTGTACCAATGTTTTTTTTTATTGCAGAGCATAACACGTCTTGTCACAGCCACTGCAAAGTCGGGCTGGAGCCGCCGATGGGAAAACGAAACCTAAGCCGAGCACCGTGGCTCTTCGTCCCGAGGCGCGGGACTAGCGCGCCCTGCCCGCACTGGTTCTTTGGGGGGAGGGCAGAGGACTCTGGCTGTGCGGGGCGTGGCATTACAGTCTAGCTGCTATCGTTTTTCTAAGCAAAGTCTCTGTTCCAAGTTCCTGGCAGTTTCAAAAACTTATGAAAAACCTACATCATGTCACAGAGCGTTAATCTCACGATAAAAAAATTATCGCCGTTAAAATTGAGTCAAGTTAACGCGATAATAACGCGACATTTTTGACAGCACTAATATATATATATATATATATATTTTTTTTTTTTTTTTTTTCTGGGGAAAGCCCTGTGATGTTATCAGTGAACTTTTTTTTAATTTTTAAATTTTTTGCACTCTTAGTGTATTCTGAAGGCTGATCGGATTAATGTGTGATGTGCATCCATTGCACAAAACTCCTACTGCACCCATTTCTAACCCTGTAATGACAGTCGCCTTTAATACTGTGTGTGTGTGTGTGTGTGTGTGTGTAGCTCTGATCTTACGTTTAGAGGGGAAGATCCAACAGTCTCTAGAGCTGTTTCAGAGCTGTGCCATCCTCAATCCCACCAGCTCAGACAACCTCAAACAAGTGGCTCGTTCCCTGTAAGCGTCCTGCGTTGATATACATCTTGGGTTTTTAGTTTAGTTTTGTTTTTTTGGTGAACATTTGTAGATTCTTTCAGAAAGAAAGTCATTTTGTGTGTGTGTGTGTGTGTGTGTGTGTGTGTGTGTGTGTGTGTGTGTGTGTGTGTGTTCAGTTTTCTCCTAGGGAAACATAAGGCTGCCATTGAGGTTTACAATGAGGCAGCTCGTCTCAATCAGAAAGACTGGGTAAAAGTCCTCTTAACTTTTAACAACAATCATTACCCATAACCCTCAAATTAAGAATTTCTGCTCTATAGCACCAAGTGACATTTCAGTTTATTTTGCAGGAGATCAACCATAATCTCGGAGTTTGCTACATCTACACCAAGGACTTCAAGAGCGTAAGTCGGTCCCGGTGTTCTGTATCGTAATTTGTGTTAGTTATTTGACATTATATGACCAAAATTATGTAGACACCTGGGTGTCGTACTTATGTGGTTCTCCACCAGACTGTTGCCACAGACTCTGAAGCACACAATTGTCCAGAATGTCTTAGCATGCTGTAACATTACAAGTTCACTTCTTTGGAACTAAGGGCCTTCAACTTTTCGAGCATGACAGTGCTCCTGTGCTCAAAGCAATCTCCATGAAGACCTGCCCTGTGTCCGAAATCACTCATTCATTCACTACTCCCTACTCACTATATAACGAATTACTATAAAGAGGACTATATAGTGAGCTCATGAAAAAACACTTTCGGACACTACTCCGTCACGTCTTTATTTACGTCATTACTGTCGCACAATTAAAACGTGCCAGATCGCTAGCCATGCTTTCTGCCATAATGATATAATGTGTACTACATTAAAAACAGTTCAACAAAATTCAAAAATACTCGTCATGTCATCAAAAGTCAAACGGAAATTTACTTACATTTATACATAATATTATAATAATATTCTCTCGTTGCTGCACTGGTTGCTCTTCTGTCATCTGCCTTTTTTTTTTTTTCTTCAGCGCAACTGCAATGCTTGATGGGAGATATATATATATATATATATATATATATATATATATATATTGCTTGGTTAGTGACCATCGGTTGTACGCTGCTTTTCGTGATGCATTGTGGGATACTTTGAGTGCACTATATAGGGTGTAAATAATCCTCACTATTCATTCGGACAGCACTACAAAATGGCGAACTCACTACAGTATATAGTTCACTGTGTAGTGAGTCGGGAGTGATTTCGGACACAGGAATAGTTTGCTAAAGTTGGAGTGGAAGAACTCAAGTGGCCTGCACAAAGCCCTGACCTCAACACCAATGAAGACCTTCAGGATGAACTGGGACACTGAGTGAACCCCAGACCTCCTCATCCAACATCAGTGCCTGATTTCAGCAGTGCTCTTGTGGCTGAATGAACACAAATCCCCACAGCCACATTTCAAAATCTAGCGGAAAGCCTTCCCAGAAGAGCAAAGAGAGGACCAAATCTGGAACGCTATGTTCAACAAGCACATATGGGTGTAATCAAGATCAAGGTCAAGGCTTTTTTCTTGTCATTTCAACCATCGGTACAGTACACAGTTAAAACGAAACAACGTTTCTCCAGGACCATGGTGCTACATTAAATATCGCAGGACTATGGATCTACATACAACAACCTAAAGTACAAGAGTGCAGTGAGTGCAAACATTGCAGACAATAAACTACACACAACATAAAGTGCAGACAACAAGGACAGTGCAAAAATGACAACTAATACAGACAGACAGTCCTGTGCCAACCAGTACCTGTTACTGTTAATATGCGGAAAGTTGAGTGTGTGTTTTAAGGTAGTATACAGTGGGGCAAAAAAGTATTTAGTCAGTCACCAATTGTGCAAGTTCTCCCACTTAAAAAGATGAGAGAGGCCTGTAATTTTCATAATAGGTATACCTCAACTATGAGAGACAAAATGAGAAAAAAATCCAGAAAATCACATTGTCTGATTTTTAAAGAATTTATTTGCAAATTATGGTGGAAAATAAGTATTTGGTCAATAACAAAAGTTCATCTCAATACTTTGTTATATACCCTTTGTTGGCAATGACAGAGGTCAAATGTTTCCTGTAAGTCTTCACAAGGTTTTCACACACTGTTGCTGGTATTTTGGCCCATTCCTCCATGCAGATCTCCTCTAGAGCAGTGATGTTTTGGGGCTGTCGCTGGGCAACACGGACTTTCAACTCCCTCCAAAGATTTTCTATGGGGTTGAGATCTGGAGACTGGCTAGGCCACTCCAGGACCTTGAAATGCTTCTTACGAAGCCACTCCTTCGTTGCCCGGGCGGTGTGTTTGGGATCATTGTCATGCTGAAAGACCCAGCCACGTTTCATCTTCAACGCCCTTGCTGATGGAAGGAGGAGGTTTTCACTCAAAATCTCACGATACATGGCCCCATTCATTCTTTCCTTTGCACGGATCAGTCGTCCTGATCCCTTTGCAGAAAAACAGCCCCAAAGCATGATGTTTCCACCCCCATGCTTCACAGTAGGTATGGTGTTCTTTGGATGCAACTCAGCATTCTTTCTCCTCCAAACACGACAAGTTGAGTTTTTACCAAAAAGTTCTATTTTGGTTTCATCTGACCATATGCCATTCTCCCAATCCTCTTCTGGATCATCCAAATGCTCTCTAGCAAACTTCAGACGGGCCTGGACATGTACTGGCTTAAGCAGGGGGACACGTCTGGCACTGCAGGATTTGAGTCCCTGGCGGCGTAGTGTGTTACTGATGGTAGCCTTTGTTACTTTGGTCCCAGCTCTCTGCAGGTCATTCACTAGGTCCCCCCGTGTGGTTCTGGGATTTTTGCTCACCGTTCTTGTGATCATTTTGACCCCATGGGGTGAGATCTTGCATGGAGCCCCAGATCGAGGGAGATCATCAGTGGTCTTGTATGTCTTCCATTTTCTAATAATTGCTTCCACAGTTGATTTCTTCACACCAAGCTGCTTACCTATTGCAGATTCAGTCTTCCCAGCCTGGTGCAGGTCTACAATTTTGTTTCTGGTATCCTTTGACAGCTCTTTGGTCTTGGCCATAGTGGAGTTTGGAGTGTGACTGTTTGTTTGAGGTTGTGGACAGGTGTCTTTTATACTGATAACGAGTTCAAACAGGTGCCATTAATACAGGTAACGAGTGGAGGACAGAGGAGCCTCTTAAAAAAGAAGTTACAGGTCTGTGAGAGCCAGAAATCTTGCTTGTTTGTAGGTGACCAAATACTTATTTTACCGAGGAATTTACCAATTAATTCATTAAAAATCCTACAATGTGATTTCCTGGATTCTTTCCCCCATTCTGTCTCTCATAGTTGAAGTGTACCTATGATGAAAATTACAGGCCTCTCTCATCTTTTTAAGTGGGAGAACTTGCACAATTGGTGGCTGACTAAATACTTTTTTGCCCCACTGTATGGAAAAAAGAAATAAATAGATGTGAACACTGTGTTTGCAATGGGCATTGTAAAAAGCAATAGTACATTATTGTTCACCGTGCAAAGATTGCCATGTGAATGGTGAGTTCAACAGTCCGTGTGTTATCAGTCCAGTCCCTCAGAGTCAACGAGTCTGATAGCATGTGGAAAGAAACAGTTAGAAACCCTGGCTACAAAGGCCCGAATGCTTCTGTACCTTTTCCCAGACAGCAGGAGGGTGAAGAGATTGTGTGAGGGGTGTGTGGGGTAATACACAATGCTGGTGGCTTTCCCAGATGCAGCATGTGGTGTAAATGTCCGTGATGAAGGGAAGACAGACTCCAACGATCTTCTCAGCTGTCCTCGCTATCCGCTGTCGGGTCTTGCGATCCGAGACGGTGCAATTCCCAAACCAGACCGTGGTGCAACTGCTTAGAATGCTCTCAATAGTCCCTCTGTAGAATATTGTGAGGATGGGTGATGGGAGATGGGTTTTCCTCAGCCTGCGAAGGAAGTAGAGAGACGCTGCTGGGCTTTCTTGGCTATGGAACTGGTGTTGAGGGACCAGGTGAGGTTCTCTGCCAGATGAACGCCAAGGAATTCGGTGCTCTTGACATTCTCCACGAGTGAGCCGTCGATGTACAGCAGAGAGTGGTCACTCTGTGTAATGGTCAGGTGTCCACAAACTTTTGGTCATACAGTGTCGTGTATATAAAAGGAGACTGTATTATTCATCATGACCAAGCCGTGAAAGGACTCGGACAATGGACGTCTGAGGATTATTGATTGTTGTCTTTAGTGGATGATGTAAAGTTTGACCCTTTGACTTGTACGCAGGCTGAGGAGCATCTAAACATGGCGCTGCAGCTTAACAAGCACGACATGACTTACATGATGCTGGGAAAGAGCTACCTGTTACAGGGAGACACCGAGAAGGCCATTGAGATCTACAAGAGTGCAGTGGAGTAAGTCTGTTCAAGCCCTAATGCCTCTGGTTAGGTTCTGCAATGTTGTACCAGAGGAGTGCAGTGCAGCTGCAGATGTTAATTTTTCACCCAAACCAATTTCTAGCTCTAAGCCTCGTCTCGGTGACCTAGAAGACACATGATCAAAGCCTGCGCTTTGTGACGCGAAGCAAATTTTAGACTGAGAGTAACCTCAGAGACGCCTTAGAGATTCACAGCAAGTGGTGGTGGCAGATGAAGTCAGTGCTTCGGGGGAAAAACAGCATGCCGGGATGAGACGCAGAGCAATGGTTGTAATTAATCACATTTACAGGCTGACTCTGACACTTTTTTCTTTTGTTACGACTGTTTTCGCAAACCTCCCTTAAGGAAAGAAGATTTTTTAATAGCCTTGAGTAATTATTATTTAAAGATCAGAGTCACGTCTTAAACAGATTTCGCACGCCGAACAGATATAGCTACAGAAAGAATCAGTGCTATTTACCACCCGAGTGAACCGTGCTTGATTAGGAGTGTTTACTTGTTTTTCTGCTTTTATTGACTTTAGGAAATAAGGAAATAACTCCTTGAAGTTGTTAGCGTATACTCTGGCATAGATATCAGAAGAACTCTAGGAGAGTAAATATGTGAAGGCAGAGGAGCTGCTGTGCGCACAGTGTGTGTCCTCATCTTTACCATGGACCTCCTGTAGAGCCGCTGAATTAGTCATGTTGATGTGCTTTAATGAGCAGTGCTGGGCTTCTCCTGAAGCAAGAAATCTCAGTTCCGCTCATTTACACTAGAGATAGAAGAAAGAGGCGTACTCTCTCTGTTCTTCTTCTGAGCCAAAATGAATAACTAACAGCTTGCTGAGATGAGCCACACTGAAATGAGAACGTGAAAGACAAACATGATGCTGTCAGGCAGAACATGGTTCAGGCTAGAAGTTATTGAATGTCTTGGTCGTTACAGAGCAAGACATGTTGCAGTAGCATCCTCAATGTTCCTGGCAAAATATTTAGGTCCGACCTGTTCAAAATTTTAGGACTGGAAGTAGAAAAATTCTCTGAAACGTATGTTAAGAAAGATGTCGCTGTAACACCATTGTACTGGAGTTGAATTCACTCGATCACTGTCTATATAATAAAGCCGTTGTGGTTATTTTCCATTTACCAAAATTTCACATGCCCTGTGTCCGAAATCACTCCCTACTCACTATAATAAATCTTGGGGTAACGTTTGACAGTGGGCTTAAATTTGATAAACAGATTAGTTCTGTTGTTAGAACGAGCTTTTTTCAACTCCGTCTCTTGGCCAAAGTGAAGCCGTTTCTCAGTCGGCAGGATCTTGAGAAAGCAATTCATGCATTTATCAGTTCGAGACTGGACTACTGTAATGCCCTGTATGTTGGCCTCAGCCAGTCTTCAATTTTACATCTTCAACTTGTACAGAACGCTGCGGCCCGATTTTTAACAAGCACGTCTAGACGTGAACACATTACTCCTGTGTTGTCGTCACTCCATTGGCTTCCAGTCCGTTTTAGAATTGATTTTAAACTTCTGTTGTTTGTTTTTAATGCCATCAATGGCCTGGCCCCCTCTTACTTGTCTGAGATTTTAACTATTCGTGATCATGGTAGGGCCCTGCGTTCTTCAGGTCAGCTTCTGTTAGAAGTTCCAAGGTCGAGATATAAACAGTGGGGTGATCGTTCTTTTGCTGTCGCTGCTCCCAGACTGTGGAACAATCTGCCCCCCGACATTCGCACCACTATTGATCTCGGCCTTTTTAAATCAAAGTTGAAGACCTGCTTTTTTAGATTGGCGTTCAATCCTGACTAGGGGAGTCTTGTTTTTGAGGGGTGCTTTGTTTCGTCTGTTTTATTTCATGTACTTCTGAAAGGCTTTTGGTAATCTGCAGCACTGTGGCACCTTCCGCAGTCAAAACCTGTGTTTTTATGTGTTTTGGTGTTCTGTTTTATGGCTTCGATGTGAAGCATTTTGAATACCTTTTGGTTATTGTAAAGGGCTATATAAATAAAATTTGATTGATTGATAATAGTGGACTGTGAGTTTGCCATTTTGTAGCGCTGTCCGAATGTATAGTGAGCATTATTACACCCTATATAGTGCACTCAAAGTATCCCACAATGCATCACGGAAAGTAGTGTACAGTGCTTTGCAAAAGTATTTATCCCCCTTGGTGTTTGTCCTGTTTTGTCGCATTACAAGCTGGAATTAAAATGGATTTTTTGGGGGGTTAGTACCATTTGATTTACACAACATGCCTACCACTTTAAAAGGTGCCATTTTTTATTCTTTTTATTATTATTATTTATTTAAACAATAATTAAGATGAATAAAACAGAAATCTGGACTATGCATAAGTATTCCCCCCCCAAGTGAATACTTTGTAGAGCCACCTTTTGCTGCAATTACAGCTGCAAGTCTCTTGGGGTATGTCCCTATTAGCTTAGCATATCTAGCCACTGGGATTTTTGCCCATTCCTCAAGGCAAAACTGCTCCAACTCCTTCAAATTCGATGGGCTGCGTTGGTGGACAGCAATCTTCAAGTTATGCCACAGATTCTCAGTTGGATTGAGGTCTGGGCTTTGATTAGGCCATTCCAACACATTTAAATGTTTCCCTTTAAACCGCTCCAGTGTAGCTTTAGCAGTATGTTTAGGGTCGTTGTCCTGCTGGAACGGGAACCTTCGTCCCAGTCTCAAACCTCTGGCCGACTCAAACAGGTTTTCCTCCAGAATTGCCCTGTATTTAGTGCCATCCGTCTTTCCTTCAGTCCTGACCAGCTTTCCTGTCCCTGCAGATGAAAAATATCTCCACAGCATGATGCTGCCACCAGCATGCTTCACTGTAGGAATGGTGTTCTCAGGGTGATGTGTTTGCGCCGCACATGGCGTTTCCCATGATGACCAAAAAGATCAATTTTAGTCTCATTTGACCAAAGAATCTTCTTCCATGTGTTTGGGGAGTCTGCCACATGCTGTTGGGCAAACTCCAAACGTGATTTTTTAAGCAATTATTTTTTGGGGGCCACTCTTCCATAAAGGCCCACTCTGTGGAGTGTACGGCTTAAAGTGGCCCTATGGACAGATACTCCCATCTCCGCTGTGGATCTTTGCAGCTTCTTCAGTGTTATCTTTGGTGTCTTTGTTGCATCTCTGATTAATGCCCTCCTTGCCCGGTCTGTGAGTTTTGGTGGGCGGCCTTCTCTTGTCAGGTTTGTAGTGGTGCCATATTCTTTCCATTTTACAATAATGGATTTAATGATGCTCCCTGGGATATTCAAAGTTTGGGATATTTTTTGTAACCCAACCCTGAGCTATACTTCTCCACAACTTTGTCTCTGACCTGTTTGGAGGCTCCTTGGTTTTCATGTTGTTTGCTTAGTAGTGTTGCAGAGTCAGGGTCCTTCCAGAACAGGTTGATTTATACAGACATCATGTGACAGATCATGTGACACTTTGATTGCACACAGGTGGATCTTAATCAATTAATTATGTGACTTGTGAAGTGAATTTGGTTGGAGCAGCTCTTATTTAGGGGTTTCATACGAAAGGGGGTGAATACTTATGCACAATCAAGGTTTCTGTTTTTTCATCTTAATTATTGTTTGTGTCACAAAAAAAAAAAAAAACAATGTGCACCTTTAAAGTGGTAGGCATGTTGTATAAATCAAATGGTGCTAACCCTCCAAAAATCCATTTTAATTCCAGCTTGTAATGCGACAAAACAGGACAAACACCAAGGGGGATGAATACAACACGCATTTTGTGCATGATTGTATAACATGCGTCTTTAATAGAAAAAATAATAATTTGGTGCATTAATTTATTTTGCGTTTTCTGGAATCACCACATGGTCAAATCTTATGTATCTTCTTCTTCCTCTTTTCGGCCGTTCCCGTTAGGGGTTGCCACCGCAGATAATGTCCCTCCATCTCCTCTTGTGCTCCATATCTTTTTCTGTCACACCAATTGTCCTCGTGTCTTCCTATCTATGGTCTTCCTTTTTTCCTTCTACCAGGCAACTCCATCTCCGGCATTCTTTTTCCAGTATACCCTGGATCTCTCCTTTGTATGTGTCCAAATCATCTCAATCTCGCCTCGCTCACTTTGTCTCCAAGCCGTCCCACATGTGCTGTCCCTCTAATATACTCATTTCTCATCCTGTCCAACTTTGTCATTCCCATTGAAAATCTCAACATCTTCAACTCTGCTACTTTCAGTTCAGCCTACTGTCTTTTTGTCTCCAAACGATACAACATCACTGGTCTTACTACTCTTGTACACTTTCCCTTTCACTCTTGCTGGCAATCTTCTGTCACAAGTCACTCCCGACCCTCTCCTCCATCCATTCCAACCTGCTTGCACTCTCTTCTTCACTTCTCTTCCACACTCACCATTACTTTGTACAGCTGACCCCAGAGAGTCCACTGGGGTTGCAATCCAGCCAATGGGTTTGCACAAGCCAGTGCTTTCTTAGTGTCAGTCCCAAGCCTGAATAAATGGGGAGGGTTGCGTCAGGAAGGGCATCTAGCGTAAAACTCATGCCAAATCAATTATGCAGATGATGAACAGGACTTTCAAGTGTTATACATACAGGGTCAAAAATATACATACATTAGACCTAATATTTTGTTAAATGGCCCTTAGCAAGTTTCACCCTGACCAGACACTTTTGGTCATCATTAACAAGCTTCCAGCAGAATTCTGGTTGGATATTTGTCCACTGTTTTTGGCAGAATTGGTAGAGTTCAATTAAATTTGTTGCTTTCCTGGCACTTACTCAACTTTTAAGCACAGTCCACATATATAGGGTTGAGTTCAGCCTGCTTTTTCCATGCCACAAAATGCTTTGATGTGTTTGAGGGTCATTGGTCCTGTTGGAACACCCAACTTTGTCCAAGTTTCAACCATCTAACTGATGGTTTGAAGTTATGCTGAAGAATTCTGAGGTAGGACTCCTTCATTATTCCATTCACAGCAAAACAGCCCAAGAGGATGATGCTTAACAGTTGGTCCAGTGTTCTTGGGGTTGAATGCCTCACCTTTACTCCTCCAAACATATCTCTGGTCATCGTGGCCAAACAACTCCGTCTTTGTTTCATCTGGCCATAAAATTTTCCTCTAGAGGGCTTTCTTTGTCCATGTGGTCAGCTGCAAACTTTAGTTGAGCTTGAAGGTGTTGATTTTGGAGCAGGGGCTTCTTTCTTGGACGGCAGCCTCTCAGTCCATGGTGATGTAAAACTCGCTTGACTGTAGACTGGTGTCCCAGCAGCTTCCAGTTCGTGGCAGGCCAAGTGGGTTGTTCCTAACCATCTGAACCAATTTTCTCTCAGCTCAGGGTGACAGTTTGGGTTTTCTTCCAACCCTTGGCAAAGTGGCTACACCTCCCAATAATTTGTATTTACACACCATTGTTTGAACCGATGAGCTTGGAATCTGCACTTGTTTAGAAACGGCTCCAAGTGACATTCCTTCCTGAATTGTGTAAATCTATGATCCTCTTTCTCAGATCTGCACTGAGCTCCTTGGACTTTCCCATTGTACTGTTTGTTGGTCAATACAGTGACTGCTGTCAAGCAAATCCTTTTATTTTGGCACTGAGAAACTACCAGCTCTAGTCAATCATGATCACTAACAGGAAGTTAGGAGGCCTTGGCAAGTTAAGACATTTTGGAACTTTCAGCACCATTGAATTAATAATCTAAGTTTGTATCAATACATTTCTGACCCTGTATGTATAATGTTGATGCTTTTTCATTTCAGAAAACCCACAATAATTTAAAACTTGTGCGCTATTTTTTTTATCTTAAAGATGCATGTTGTACAATCATTCTGCCACAGAAAAAGAACAGTTCAAAGAAATCATTGAAAGCCCAATATTGCCATGACATTCATGTTTGTGATGAGTGTATGTAAACCTCTGAATACAACTGTATATACTGTATATTTTTGCGGATACATCATTTATCTAGAGTTATCCAGAGGTGCATTGAGCAGTTGTGAATGTGTGCTGTAGGTTTTCCCCAGAGAACACAGAGTTGCTGACCACACTGGGACTCTTGTATATGCAGGTCAGTTTCAGCAGACAATCGGGTCATGAAACCTAATGTTGCCTTGGATGGTCTGGATTTGAAATTCACGACATTTTTGTATTTCTTTATAGCTCGGAAAATATCAGCGGGCCTTTGAACATCTTGGGAATGCACTGACATATGACCCAAACAATTACAAGGTCAGAAAAACTTCCATTTCTGATTATATGTCTTGCCTTTGAAGGTAAATGTGATATACTCAGTGGGTGTGTTTCCCCCCAGGCTATCCTGGCAGCGGGAAGCATGATGCAGACACATGGCGATTTCGATGTGGCCATGAATAAGTATCGCGTGGCAGCTTTCACAGTGCCTGAAAGCCCCCCACTCTGGAACAACATCGGCATGTGCTTTTTTGGCAAGAAGAAATATGTAGCTGTGAGCTTCCGAGTTTTTCATCTTGTGTCGTTAACTATTTATAAGATGCCACACTAATGTTTTCTGTCTTCTTCATTTGTTGTGCTTTTTTTCCCCTTGCGTGTGTGTGTGTATGTGCGTGTGGGTTTTTTTCCCTTTGTTTCTTTGTTTCTCAGGCTATAAGCTGTCTGAAGAGAGCAAACTACCTGTCTCCATTTGACTGGAAGGTCTTATATAATCTGGGTCTGGTGCATCTCACCATGCAGCAGTACGCTTCAGCCTTCCATTTCCTCAGTGCTGCCATTAACCTGCATCCACGCATGGGAGAGCTCTACATGCTGCTCGCAGGTATTTACACCTGTTTCCTTCCTTTATCAGCTAAATAGAGGGAAAGGAAAAAGCTTAAACTTGTGTTTGTGTAGGTCTCGTCAAATTAACTCAAGCTTTCTGTCACTGAAAAACTGTACAGTGTGACTGTAAGCTCTCTTCTACATATACACAGTGGCAAAGTGTTACACAAGAACAACATGTAATAACTGCTGTTAGTCTAGGTGATTATAGAAAATCAAGCACGCTGATTGGTCAGGAGATTCAGATTATTTCCCGATAATCACCTCGAATGGCGGCCAATCGCTTCGTCACCGTAAGTGAGGAAGAATTACAAATTGTGAAAGAAAATGTTGTTCCTAAAAGCACTAAAGATGCTGCGAAGTTTGGTCTAAAACTATTCAAAGGTAAGAAGGGATTGTGATTTATTTTATCGATTTCAAAACAAAGTATTTGATGTGACTCGGCGTAGATAAGTGACACACACCTGTGTGCGTTACATTTTCATGCCACTTTTGAAGACTGAAACAAATTATTTTTTAAAATTTGATTAATTTTTTTTTTTTTAATAATTACCTGTGTGTTTAAACTAAAACAATTATCCGCCTCAGGCTCAGTGAATAATAACCTTGACTTCATTTCTGTTATTATTGAAATAATATTGGCTGGCGTTGAGTGGTATACAGTGGGGCAAAAAAGTATTTAGTCAGTCACCAATTGTGCAAGTTCTCACACTTAAAAAGATGAGAGAGGCCTGTAATTTTCATCATAGGTATACCTCAACTATGAGAGACAAAATGAGGGGAAAAAAATCCAGAAAATTACATTGTCTGATTTTTAAATAATTTATTTGCAAATTATGGTGGAAAATAAGTATTTGGTCAATCACAAAAGTTCATCTCAATACTTTGTTATATACCCTTTGTTGGCAATGACAGAGGTCAAACGTTTTCTGTAAGTCTTCACAAGGTTTTCACACACTGTTGCTGGTATTTTGGCCCATTCCTCCATGCAGATCTCCTCTAGAGCAGTGATGTTTTGGGGCTGTCGCTGGGCAACACGGACTTTCAACTCCCTCCAAAGATTTTCTATGGGGTTGAGATCTGGAGACTGGCTAGGCCACTCCAGGACCTTGAAATGCTTCTTACGAAGCCACTCCTTCATTGCCCGGGCGGTGTGTTTGGGATCATTGTCATGCTGAAAGACCCAGCCACGTTTCATCTTCAATGCCCTTGCTGATGGAAGGAGGTTTTCACTCAAAATCTCACGATACATGGCCCCATTCATTCTTTCCTTTACACGGATCAGTCGTCCTGGTCCCTTTGCAGAAAAACAGCCCCAAAGCATGATGTTTCCACCCCCATGCTTCACAGTAGGTATGGTGTTCTTTGGATGCAACTCAGCATTCTTTCTCCTCCAAACACGACAAGTTGAGTTTTTACCAAAAAGTTCTATTTTGGTTTCATCTGACCATATGACATTCTCCCAATCCTCTTCTGGATCATCCAAATGCTCTCTAGCAAACTTCAGACGGGCCTGGACATGGACTGGCTTAAACAGGGGGACACGTCTGGCACTGCAGGATTTGAGTCCCTGGCGGCATAGTGTGTTACTGATGGTAGCCTTTGTTACTTTGGTCCCAGCTCTCTGAAGGTCATTCACTAGGTCCCCCCGTGTGGTTCTGGGATTTTTGCTCACCGTTCTTGTGATCATTTTGACCCCACGGGGTGAGATCTTGCGTGGAGCCCCAGATCGAGGGAGATCATCAGTGGTCTTGTATGTCTTCCATTTTCTAATAATTGCTCCCACGGTTGATTTCTTCACACCAAGCTGCTTACCTATTGCAGATTCAGTCTTCCCAGCCTGGTGCAGGTCTACAGTTTTGTTTCTGGTGTCCTTTGACAGCTCTTTGGTCTTGGCCATAGTGGAGTTTGGAGTGTGACTGTTTGAGGTTGTGGACAGGTGTCTTTTATACTGATAACGAGTTCAAACAGGTGCCATTAATCCAGGTAACGAGTGGAGGACAGAGGAGCCTCTTAAAGAAGTTGTTACAGGTCTGTGAGAGCCAGAAATCTTGCTTGTTTGTAGGTGACCAAATACTTATTTTACCGAGGAATTTACCAATTAATTCATTAAAAATCCTACAATGTGATTTCCTGGATTCTTTCCCCCCATTCTGTCTCTCATAGTTGAAGTATACCTATGATGAAAATTACAGGCCTCTCTCATCTTTTTAAGTGGGAGAACTTGCACAATTGGTGGCTGACTAAATACTTTTTTGCCCCACTGTATCAGATATATTCCATTCAGCTAGCATGATATTGAACGAGTTGAAGATGAGTTCAGTATCATGCTAGCTGAATGGAATATATCTGATAGACCACGAAAAAGTCAGCCAACATTATTATTATTATTAGCTCATCTGGCCGACAGGCGATGATCTTACGCCATCATGTATTGTCCATCATCTGTCCGGCGTCTGTTGTCCGGCGTCGTCCACATTTCACGAAAATTGCTTCTTCAGGTCTGCCTGGGGTGCATATAGCTTGTACCCAAATTTGCATAGTTGCAATTAATAAATAATAATAAAGATATGGAGTAATTAAGCCCTAACGAGCAGTTTCCACACAAATCGCTTCTTCTCCCTCAGTTCTTCACCAATTTGGATTTTTTTCTGGCATGAAGGTAGGGGTACCTAGGGTGCATATAACTTCTACCCAGACTTGAGTTCTCATGGGGCCAGAGATTGATGGTCTCGTTATACATACACATTCCTTTCGGCTGTCTTTCTCCTTCAAAATTCTGTTAAAATCTTCCGTATTCAACAAAGCAAACCTGGCAGCCATATTTGTTTCCAAATTGTCACAGTAGCGCAGAAGTTTTACATCTCCGACATGTGACGTCATGTTGTCTTGACAACCATGCAATATTATAAACTATATTCAAAGCTCATTCTCCATTGGGTAGAGTGTCGTAATACACGCAGGATAAGCAATATGCTAACAATATTGCATGCTATCAAACTAAATGAATGGAACCTATGAGAAGGGAATAGAATAAATATATGTTATTTACCAGCTTAAGGTTGGTCCGTATCATGAAATACCGTGACCGAGGTCTTGAAAGTACTGAGCGAGGCCCTCTGGGTTGAGGTCAGTATTCAAGGCTGAGGTCATGGTATTTCACCATACGGACCGACCTTAAGCTGGTAAATAATATATTTATTTTTTGCTTTACCAAATTCTAACAGAAAACGAGAGCGCCCGAAAGGGAAAACCGAGCCGAGGCGAGACGCCATTTTGAATCCTCATTCAGGGCTGTAATGCAAATGGCTTCTTCCTCGGTATACAAGTGCACTTCCATGGCAGGAAAAAAACATCATTTTGCCGCCTATGTCGTCCCCTATTTATACAAAATTGAGTCATTCAGGATTCAGCCATGTTTTTGCTCGGCGTTAGCAACAGTTAGAGGTTTTTAGCTTTCTCCTGAAATGTTTTCTTTTATTTAATCTTCCTCTGGGTAGTAAAACTCGCTTTCGCTGTGAACACTGTCGTTATCGCTATCCATGCTGTAAAATTAATGTTATTCTCCTGAGAAATGCTGGCAAAAATTTACAAGATTTTTGATAATCTTATAAATAAATCTTATTAAAAAAAAAGATAAATGTTGACAAAAAAAATCTACTGTTTGTTGTTGTGAATGAGCGAGTCGCCAGAGGTCCGTAATTGGGGTCCGTACTGTAGGATACAGACCCGCTCGCCAGCCAATCAGAGCACAGGATTTGGACCGTGAAAAAAATAAATGTTTTTCTTCCATCGAAAAAGTGTCCTGTATGTATGATAATCACCGATATTCATATTCAAATTGTTAATTATTATGCAGCATAAGATCACACAAGTCTCCGGTGAGCCTGTATCACTTTAGCCTCAGATTCCTGTTCTGGGCTGACAGGAGCGGAAGATAATGTAGTCTTCTGCTGTTGTAGCATATCCTCCTCAAAGGTCGATGTGTTGTGCATTCTGAGATGCCTTTCTGCTCACCATGATTGTAAAGAGTAGAAATCACACTTCCTGTCAGCTCAAATAGAGAATGTCCTGAGTGATACGAGCGGACAGGAAGGCAACATTAACTCACGTAACCACCCTCCCTTTACAACTGTGTTAATTTATAGCCTACTCAAAGAAGTTATTTCACAGAAGAGTTCTGATTATTTAATACAGGATTAATGGCTTAATTAGAGCGGTTTTAAAAGTAGACGGCCTTTCGATTTCAAAAAAATCGGTGAAATTTAGTTCCCTCTGAAATGTGATCATTATGATATGTTTATTTCTGTAATATCTCACAAAATATCAGGCCATTCTGTGGCTGGGAAGTTATTTAATTTGAGGAGATTCCTGAGTAAATAATGTGCATGAAATCGTTCGCTTCGTGAAGTCAAGCAGACAGAGGAAGTTCGTGTGCGCATGCGCAGGCTTACCTCCTTCTTCTTCTTTTGGGTTTTACAGCAGCTGGCATCCACAGTGTTGCATTACTGCCATCTACAGGTTTACCTTGACCGTGCACTGACAGTTCCATCATTCTGTCGCTAAACGAACAGCTGATCACACCGAGGTGCTCGCTGACCGCCGATATTTATTCGTTTGGTCCTGCATTTCCTTTCCCTCGTATATAACATAACGTCTTTTCGTCTCGCTTTCCGTTACTGTAGTTGGTCTTTAAAGTGCTGATGACAAGTTTTTGACATCTTTGGCGATGTTTTATAACATAAAAATTCCCGATGATCCATATATTAATTCATTAATATCATTAATTAATGATTAATAATTATCATTAATATCATTAATTAATGATTAATAATTAATCATTAATTAATTAATTAATTAATTAATTAATAATCATTAATTAATTAATTAATCTGTTGCCAGATACTGCTGAAGTTTTCCAGCCCAAAATATGTTCAAAACCCACCAAAATGCACTTGAAACCGCTCAACTGGGCGGGAAAAATCCCAATCTGGCAACACTGCCAGTATTCTGGAGGGGGTCTACTAGTAGCTATGCCGGATCCAAAGACAGTCCTCCTGTCAGAACGTGTTGTGAAACGACATAAGATAAAGGTACGTAGAGCTATAGATTCTACATGATAATCATAAATGTAATCATAAAGTCGGCGTGATATCAGTCATGTATTTGCTTGTGAAAGCTTGCGGCTTTCATGTAACTGCCGCCTAGCAACGAGAGGCAAAGGGTAAAGAGGGTAGGCTATCATAGATTCTATTCGGAAGAGATCAACACAATTCTAGACTCCCAGAAGAGGAAGAGCTAGCACTAGAGAGTTCACCGGCGTTTTCATGCGCCATTTCCATTGAGTAGAACCAGAGTAGAACAGCCAGTGAACCGCAGCGTGTTCTTCCGCTGACGTCACAACATGGCCGCGAGCCACGGACCCAGTTTTCTTGCGCTGTGCAATTAAAAGTTGGATATTCGCGTAACAACAGCTTCTTTTCACGTAATTATAACAGAAATCTAACATGTTTGCCATGTTGTATAGTTTATTTAAGAAATTGCATAGAGTCATGTTCGTGTCATCAGCCCTTTAACATTTCATTCGCACACTCACGTCCTCCATTTTTCTCTCCTGTTTCAAATTTGTATCCCACAATGCTTTGTACGAACAGGGAAAGCCCACCACATGATGCATGATGTAGTATCTTGACTTGGGTCATCGTGAAGCAGGAAAAAATAGCGGAGAATTTAGGGCCACATGGCTCTAAATTCATTAATTGTTTTTTTTTTCTTTAACTCATTCCTTACGGAATACTTCAATTTTTTTCAGTCACGTTTTGACGGAATACTTTTTGTGAAAATCACCAATTTAATAGGTACATTCAGTTAAATGTCTCTATCTCCATAACAAATTATTTTAGAGGTAGAAAAGTATACATTTACCGAGTCCTTGAACCCTATCCTTTCTAAATATGGAATTATTTTTGTATAATTCTGAAGTAGGTAGGTTTCACAAGCATCAGTCATAATATAATATTATAATAATATTATAGCAGTCAATCCCTGCTATAATAAACCTTCCCTACGCGTGACTTCTGGGGTTTCCCGCTAATTATAATATCCAAATGTGGTCTATGTGCAGTCCTCTACGGCTCTGATTGGTCAAATTCACATGTACTGCTTTATTATGGGAGTTTCCGAGGGAATTCCGTATGACGTCACCAAAGCCGATAGTACCGGCTTTCCGTAGGGAATGGGAAAATTCGGCGAGCCGCTGTCAGCGGCTTGCTGTAGGGAAGGAGTTAAACCTGATAAAATTGGAAGTCTGTGATTCGAGTTCAGTAGTTTTCAGTCCAGTAAAAAAATAATAGTGTGTCAGGAAAAATTATTTTTATGACCTAAACGTGAAAAATCTTTAACTAGAGAGTATGCGGGTTCTCGGTCAATGCATAGACACTAAAAATGTCCATTACTGTGGTTCTTAGGCCCTGTCCACACGGCAACGGATTCAGGTGACTCCGATACAATTGCTTATCGTTTAGGCCTGGCGTCCACACGGCACCGGCGTTTTGGGTGCCCAAAACGCAGTCTTTTTGAGAACGGGTTCCAGAGTGGAAAGATCTGGCAACGTTGCCGTTGTGAAGTCGTCTGGATGAGTAGAACGGATTTGTTTACGATGACGTCACAACCACATGACTGTGAGTGCTTCACGCCGGGTAGAAGTGTAACGAACTCGATGCGAGTTGTCAACAAATCCTATAACTTGGTTCATGAAACACGATTACAAAATATTTTCACTGTGAATATTTATTGTGTAATGGTGCAAAGTGAGAGAGAGAGAGAGAGAGACTCTGCCCTTAGGGCAGAGTCAATCCCGCCAGCAAAAATAGGGAAAAAAAGGAGCGATCTCACCTCTTCAGATGTGGGTTTAAGTCCTACAATACATTCCTCAAAAAGGGCGTAGAAGAACAAATTAATCCATCAACGTGTAGCATTACATTTATTCCGGACCGTTAAAGACGCCGCCTTCCGCGTAGAATCATACGTCATCCTCGCCGCCATATTGGATAGGTCAAAGCAGAGAATAAAGATTCATGTGCTGCGTTTAACTGTACCAACAGGTTTACCGTCCAAACGAGATCACATGGGATTACCTTTCACAGGTGAGAAACAACAAATTAATCCATCAACGTGTAGCATTCAATTTATTCCGGACCATTAAAGATGCCGCCTTCCGCGTAGAATCATATGTCATCCTCGCCGCCATATTGGATAGGTCAAAGCGGAGAATAAAGATTAGCTGCGTTTAACTGTACCAACAGGTTTGCCGTCCAAACAAGATCACATGGGATTACCTTTCACAGGTGAGACTGGAAAAATACTTTTCATTGTATTTGGTCATTATAATGTAATTTTCCGAACAGATTTTTCTGACTTTGTGGCTAATATGAAGTCTCGCGCATAATAGTTTATGCGCATGCATCCTTACTTCTTCTATTGTTCTGGTGTCTCCGAAGGGACCGTCTTACAGCGCCCCTAGAGGTGTGGCATGTGTATTGCATCGTTTTCAGCAAGCGTTGCGTTGCGATATGGACCTGATATTTTACTGATCGTTGCCCATTTGGACGCGATATATTTTTAAATAACATCTCGTTGCCATTGTCGTGTGGATGTAGCCTAAGTGATTGTGCGTAATCTGATAAGTAGAACTTCAACCTGGTCTTTTGTTCTATAGGGCTAATAGTTGTTCATGTCTTGGTTTGTGACAGTTGCCCTGACCAATTTAGAGGATGTGGAAAATGCGCGCAGGTCGTATGAGCAAGCCGTTCAGCTTGACGAGTAAGTCTTCTAAACTTTCGAAACAACTGTAGCTGTTTCACACAGGCTAACTGAAGATGACTGGCTGTCTCTGTTTTTCCTTCTCTCTTCCAGGTCCAACCCTCTGGTGAATCTGAATTTTGCAGTGCTGCTGTATAATCAGGGAGACAAAAAGGCAGCACTACAGCAGTACCAGGAGATGGAGAAAAAAGTGAACATGTTGATAGAGCGCAACAGCAACACTGAGTTTGACCCTGAGGTAGAACCTCACTCCACGAATACAGCTCAGATCTGGGATAACATCGTGTCGCTTATCAACAAGCTAAGCTAGAAAACATTGAACATTTCGATAGAAATAAACAGAAGCGTTTAATATTGAATTAGAAACACTGTTTAGGATTATTATATTTGTAAATGTTTCTGATTAATGAATAATAAGGCTTGAAATTGATTCATTTTTACTCGACTACTTCGACTTGGATGGTTTTAAATTCTCAGAAACCGGTGGCACGGTGGTGTAGTGGTTAGCGCTGTCGCCTCACAGCAAGAAGGTCCGGGTTCGAGCCGCATGGCCAGCGAGGGCCTTTCTGTGTGGAGTTTGCATGTTCTCCCCGTGTCTGCGTGGGTTTCCTCCGGGTGCTCCGGTTTCCCCCACAGTCCAAAGACATGCAGGTTAGGTTAACTGGTGACTCTAAATTGACCGTAGGTGTGAGTGTGAATGGTTGTCTGTGTCTCTGTGTCAGCCCTGTGATGACCTGGCGACTTGTCCAGGGTGTACCCCGCCTTTCGCCCGTAGTCAGCTGGGATAGGCTCCAGCTTGCCTGCGACCCTGTAGAACAGGATAAAGCGGCTACAGATAATGGATGGATGGATTTTCAGAAACCCTATCATGTTGGTTATCTGGCACATCTAGTCCTTTATTCTCTTGCCAGTATAATTAGTCATGAGCAAGAGTTCACCGCGTTCACACACGCAGTGCACATGAATCTGCACATTCATACCTGCAGCTAGTCACTACCACATATCTCAGGTTCTATGCTCTAAAGGCACCTGCTTTCTCCACAGCTTATAGAGATGGCTCATAAAATGGGGGCAGCCCTTCAGACTGGGGATAATTTATTCTGGTCGAAACCAGGCAAAGAGTCCAAGAGCAGCCAGCGCTCAAATTCCAGCAAGCCGTCCTCCTCCCAGCAGCCCCTGGGCTCCAATCAGGCCTTGGGTCAGGCCATGTCATCTGCTGCAGGTTACAGCAAAAGCATGCAGCTGGCTGCAGGTACACCAATTCAACATACTACTGGTACTTTTTTTTTTATATGAACCCGAGTCTGTTTTTGCTGAGTTGGACGTGTTTCAAATCACATTGGCTTTAAGAGTTTAAGTGGCTCATGGACACTTTCATTGATTAAACCAGCTGAAAAAATTGCGTCATGGTATTAGAACTAAGTAAGCACTCGCACCACTACTGCACTTTGCTGCTGTGTTCTTAACACTTGTTTTATAAACAATAATGTAATTTAAAAAAGTCACTATTTCACAGATATGACACATTCGTTTGCTCGTCTTTCTAGACGTTGCAGTCATGAGTCAGCGCGATCACTACCCATTTAGCTTCCGTAGAGGAGTTATTACGCCTAGTCATCGAAAATGAGAACTGCACCAAGCTCTAATAGAGGCCCGTTGAGGCAGGAATCACGCTGCCCCATGCTGGGGAGACGAGCAGCAGACAGACCGTTAATGACAGGGTCTCCACATTGGACTAGTTCAAAATACCCCATGGCCACTAAGATTTTGTTTTATAGCAAATCATTGGAATTAAGTCCAATAATTTTCGACAAAAAAGTTCCATGCATCGGAAATGTGAAATAGTCTTACACAAAAGCTGAGAAAAATTCTCACTTTTCCAATTTCTGATTTTTGAGGGAAAAGCCTAGGTCACAACCGGACGTACGATTTTTTGGCCGTGCGATTTTTGGCGTTTCCCAAATCGCTGCGTTTTTTTTTTTGTTCATGGAGAAAGACGCGCGTTGGCCGTAAGTTTGTCTTGCAACCTGAAAAAAACGTAAGTGCCCGTTGAGTTTGTTTGACATGACAAAGAACCTCTGCAGCCGGTCTACGGCTCAAAAATCAGCACGTCACACGCATGCCCTCCGTACGTTTCTCATGCGCCCTCCGTGCGTTTCTTGCGTTTTTTGCACGTAGACCGGCCGTAGGAGCACATACGGCCGGTTGTGACCGAGGCTATAGTTTTAAGTCTTTTGCATGGTTTTGGAGATAAGGTTCTGCTGGAAATGTTTTCTGAAACCTGGCAACCCTGGTTAATGGTATTAGGGCTTGTGTTCATCTCACACATGGGAAAAACACCGCTGTATCAAACACAGGTGAACAAACGTACATCTGAAACCACTAAAACGAGCTGCTAGACTGTATGCTGGATGACTATGTTGTTGACTATCAGGTGTTTGTAAAACTTTACTAGACAGTAGCCTTAAAGTGCATATTCTGGACCAATTTCGTTTTTTTTTATATGAAAGTATGTCCCTTTACACACTCATCCAGAAGGGTAATTTTGCATAAGGCCATCTGTCTACAGCAGAAAAAAATAAAATAAAACGCGTCTGGAAAAATCCCAAGGGAGTCTGGAGCCAGATTCGTGTCGTTATCTGCGGAAGCGCCAGCAGGCTGCGCGAGCTTTGCACGGTTTCAGTGCACAGCCTGTGTAGACCAAGCGCTCAAATTTCTCTCTCATTGTCCAGTCTTTTGGGAAACGACGAGTACTAATCCCATCATGATTGGTGTTGCTACACCCTCCTACGATACATCTGTTAACCATTTTAATAACTACGTGATAACGTTGAAGAAATTTGCAGAAAACCACCAGGTCGTTTTCTCATAAACAAACCAGCGCTGACATAGGATTCAGAAGGAGGCGTCCCGCACGTGACATCATGAAAATCAATGTTTCCAGGGAAATCCAAATGCCGAGTTTTTCAGAGGCGGACCAATTCGCCTCAAATGACTTGATTTCAACTGTTTTTTTCTGGTATTGCGCAAGGTAAAAAAATTGCAGAGAATGCAGAATGTTACAGATATTTGACCAAAGTTTAATATAAAATAGGAGAATTACAGTGAAACCTCGATATTAAGACCACCATTGGGACCAGGTCGAAGTGGTCTTAATATTGAGTTGGCAAGATATACTGACAGTTGCTGAGCTGTTGCATAGCAGCGTGCATGCATGACGTTCTTAATACTGTTGTATTACATGTAATAAATTTATGAACTAGTTTGTTGTATTTCATTGATAAATGATTAAATCAACAAGCTAAATTTAAACAAAAGTGGAGCGTGTGTGTGGTTTGTGTGTCTAGCAAGTACAAATGTACATGTAATACAACATGTAAAAAACAATATAACTAAGTTTTCATTTAAACTTTTAATAAACTTGTAATAGAATTAATCATAATTAAAACCATACCATTTTTAAATGTAAACCATACAGCAAACTTACACAAGTCATTGAAACAAGAAATTGAAATCTCGTTCTGAATACTCTTTCATAATTAGGCCACACCAATTCAATTAGTTGGTTCTCGGAATCACCGCTTGAAAAAAATGCAAAATGAAAAAAAAAAAATCGAAATCAAACTCCCACCAACAGAAAAGGTCACGTGACGCTGAAAACCAATCAAATCGCCCCTTTCACTTCAGATAAAGACTTGTGGGAGAAACATGCCTGTGGAGGGGAATCCTCCAAAGCCTGTTTGTGATTGTTAGGATATTCAGCGAACAGAAGCGTAAAATCTTTGACAGGTGTGTCGAAATTCTGTTTACTGGTTTGCCTGTATTGTTTGGTCTATTTCCACCGCTAATTTTACCATCAGAGCATTTTTTTATTTTATTTTTATTTCGCCCGCTCGCTTCATATTTTTCCTGAAAAAATCCAAGAACCAACTAATTAAATTGGTGTGGCCTTATGACACTTGAACTTTTTCTATTTAAATTGATCTACTAAAGCTCACTTCACACCTCGTTGCATAGATTACCTGCGTTTTGCCAATTCCAAACTTTTCTACTAGCTGACGCTGACTTTTACCCGCACTTTCGTTAATCAGATCAATTTTTTCTTTCAAAGACAACTCATTACGTTTTCTACTCATTGTCGTACAAGTCGATCTTAATTTTGCGGCATGACGTAAACCGGATGTCGTGAAAGCTCTTGTGCCCCGTGTTTTGACACGACGGGGGGCGCCCGTATTTTCGAGGTCTAATTACATTGATTTTCGACGGGTGGGACCGACATTAATGGTCGTAATACGCAATATTGAGGTGGTCGCATTATTGAAGGCCGCGACCAATGAAATATATAAGCAAGCAATTGGGACCGTGAAAAACTGTTCGCAATTTTGAGGTGGTCGTAACATGAGGTTTCACTGTACATTGATCTTGCTCCTGAATTTACCCATGAGATGCACTTTAAGTAGACTCAGTTTGTTTGAGCTGGTCATTATTCATGCTGTCCTGACCAACCAAAACCTATGGAAGCGAACCGCCGTGGCTGCTCTCAGGTTCTGCCCATCTTTAAAGGAGAACTGAAGTCATTTTTAAACTTGCTTTATTTCTTAATTAACGTGTTCTTCAATTACGTTTTCGGTTTTAGTAACCTTATATCCTGACTCGTATTGGCAACTAATTGCAATTAAATATTATACTTATCGCCCTATTCAGTTTTTAGCCGTGTTGAATTTAGTTAGTTTGGTCCACGGCGGGCGTCGCTTATCCACGCGATCTTCACAAGACTTCAAAACGTGACGTGTCAGCCAGGTGTCAGTGCCGCCATTTTGAAAACTGTTTTCCAAACGAAATATTGCACAAAAACGAGTTTAAATGACGATTACTGCCTACTTTTTTTCAAACTTTCCTGATTGCTATCAAAGCTAACAAAACTTCCAGCTTGATCACGTCAGGATTCGAAGGAGGGCGCGCGTCTTTTGACAACGTCGGCAGATGTCGGTCACTTTGATTTCCGCTGTACGTTTTACTTCCGTCCTACGATGTCTCGCACAGGTCTCAACGAATCTCGTTTACGGCCATCGCTTTGACATATGGACTGATATATTACAGAGCATATTTCAAACACTCATAACTTGTGATAGCAGCGACAAAATAGCGATCAAAAATGCGTTCCGATATTTAATAAAATGAGAAATAGAATTTTGAGAATAAAAAAAAATTTGCCTTCAGTTCTCCCATAACGGTCTTATTTCCTGTGTAGAGCCAGATGTGAAGAAGAGTGCACCAGCACCCCTGTCGGAGCCTCAAGGAGAGGAAGAACATGATGGCGATGAAGCAGCAGCACTTCCCAAAGACAAGGAAAGAAGACGAGCAAACTCCGAGCAGTGACAGAGTAACCGCTCCCAAGCATAGGCAAATGCTGCTTGGTAAACAGTGTGTGGAAGCTTTATAGAGTATTTGTGGCCCATGAATGTATAGCATATTTATATTTAGACATCTTGTTTCTACAGAGTGTTTTTACATTATGATCTCTCTCTACAACTATTGCTCAGATGCTTACCTGGTTCTTAAGAGTCTGCCATGTTTACTTGGTCATAGGAATACGAACACGTCTCTCTCACACAGCGTGAACACCATCCAAGTTACTGCACGCGCTCAGGAATGATTCGACTTGTGTGTACAGAAATGGCTTATAGTCTTTGCTGTGTTGTTTTAAGCACATTAACACTAACAGGGTTTTAATATATAGACTTTAATGAAAAAAAGACATTTATACCCATAATTTTTGGAAATTAGAATAAATGCATCCTTCTGGATTCTTAAAGGGGAACTGAAGGCAATTTTATCAAAATTCTATTTCTCATTTTATTAAATATAGGAACGCATTTTTGAGAGCTATTTTGTCGCTGCTATAGCAAGTTATGAGTGTTTGAAATATGCTCTGTAATACATCAGTCCACTAGGGCTGTAACGATATGCGTATCGAAATCGCGATACGCAGAGCCACGATCCGTATCGCGATACAAGAAGGCAGAATCGCAGTACACCCTTTCAAACTTCTCCTCAGCCCAAAAACAGAGGCGCTTCCAAACTTCAATTTATGAATACTTTACTTTTTATTTAAATTACATTTTAAACTTACTTAAATTACTTTTTTTTTTTTATATCTATTAGTAAGTCGTTTTTTTCGCCGACCTGCGACAATCTTCTGCGAGTCACGCAACGTCCACACTCGCCACTGGCAGAGCATTCATTTCTTTTAAGCGGTCGCCATTCTGGTTGCGACGCGGGGAGCGAATCTGTAAACAAGCAGCTCATTGGCTGGCTAGGTGTGCCACAAGCCAATCACAATCACCTGACCGGAAAGGCATGCAGTGTTGCCAGATTGGGCGGGTTTAGGTCCTTTTTGGCTGGTTTTGAACATATTTTGGGGTGGAAAACGTTAGCAATATCTGGCAACACTGCAGGCATGTCTGCTTGGGCGGAAGCCTTCTGCGGCAGTTACATTTTGACACGCGAGCAACATTTCACCATAAAAATTCCGTAATTTCCATCTGTTTTCCGCGATCACAGAAAATCATTGGCCCTATGAGAGTGAGACAGTGAGAGAGCCCCCCCCAAAAAAATCTTAACGGATTTACACGATTTGGAAAAATGACTTTTTCAGAACTGAAAAAAACAGCTTCCGGCTCAACAGTATTATTTTGAGAAATAAAGCAATCTTTGGATATACATTTGTTCATTTTTGCATACATATTACTCATTCTCTGCAGTGGTCTGAATTATTTGTTATTAAATAGTTAATGTAAGTAAATGTTAAGTCAAATTTACTACTTTAAAAAAACATTTTTAAAAAAATCATGGGCGTATCGAATCGTGGGTCAAAAATTGCGATACGAATCGAATCGTGAGTTGGGTGTATCGTTACAGCCCTACAGTCCACATGTCAAAGCGATGGCTGTAAACGAGATTCGCTGAGACCTGTGCGAGACTTCGTAGGACAGAAGTAAAACATGCAGCAGAAATCGAAGTGACCGACATCTGCCGACGTTCCCCATGTCCGAAATCGCTCACTTGTTCACTACTCCCTGTATAGGGAATTATGTCATTACTGCCGCACAATTAAAACGTGCCAGATCAGGCGGGTGGTGGGTTTTCAAAATAAATACATACATGTATTTTTGTAATAAATCCATATTATACTGAGTGTATTTCCCCACAATCAATACAAAGTACCTGCATCTTTCAGGTTTTTTTTTTTTTTTAAATCAAGGCTGAATACTTTCTTCTTTGCTGCTGCCTTTTATTAAATCAAATTTGAGACTTTTAATTTGATTTCTTTCAGTGCGACTGCAATGCATGATGGGATATATTGCTTTGGTTAGTGACCATTGGTTGTACACTACTTTTCATGAGGCATTGTGGGATACCTTGAGTGCACTATATAGGGTGTAAATATAATCCTCACTCAGGTTTTGGACAGCACTACAAAATGGTGTCCACACTATATGGTGAGCGATTTCAGACACAGGCGTTGTCAAAAGACGCGCGTGCCCTCTTTCGAACACTGATGTGATCAAGCTGGAAGTTTTGTTTGTTTTGATAGCAATCAGGAAAGTTTGAAAAAAGCAGGCAGTAATCGTCATTTAAACTCATTTTTGTGCAATATTTCGTTTTGAAAACAGTTTTCAAAATGGCGGCACTGGCACCTGGCTGACACTTGACGTTTCGAAGTCTCGCACAAGTCTGGTGAAGATCGCGCGGATAAGCGACGCCTGCCGTGGACCAAACGAACTACATTCAACACGGCTAAAAACCGAATAGGCTGATAAGTATAATATTTAATTGCAATTAGTTCCAATACGAGTCAGGATATAAGGTTACTAAAACCGAAAACTTAATTGAACAACACGTTAATTAAGAAATAAAGCAAGTTTAAAAATGAATTCAGTTCCCCTTGAAATGCATCACATTAATGTAATGTAGAGCATCGTGCTTTTCCACCCACTGTATCTGACCCAAGTGAAAACTTTAAACAGGTTAAACTGTATTGTTTATCACTTTAGAAATTCCTTTACATAAAGAACATCAAGACAGTAGTAGATTTTGGATCAACAGAAAAAGTTTATTGATATAAAAAAAAAAATAATTAAACACCTTAGTTCACCATAACCTAAATATTCCTGTTATTATGTCCTTTTAATGTTTAAGACTTTGCATAATTTGTACAGACCGACTATTCTTAACTAAATGTTCTATATGCCACCCTAACATGGAGTCATTTAAAAGAAACAAAGCATCAGAACACAGTATAAAAGACAAAAGGAAAGCATAAAGTGAGTTAATGACATTATTCCAGTAGAACCAGAGCCACTGAAGACACGGTTTTCTTTAAAGGAGAAGAAAGCCTTGTACAAAGAAAAGTATGATGCCAAACAATTGAATTTATAATTCAACGATATGTGCAGTTTGACAATCACTAGTCCGTTTTAGAAACAAATCATCACCTCTTACAATTCTGTCTGTTCGCTTACAGTAGCAGCTTTATGACCTCTATTGTTTTATGGAACATAGCAGTGTCACTGCGAGGAGTCCAGCACAGACGTCCTGTTCGAACAAGGTCAAAATGAACCATCCCTCCCCGTTTCAGGCCATGTACACACGTAGCCGGGTATTTTTAAAACCGAACATTCCTCCCCCCCGTTTATAAAAATGTTTTATCCACACCACCTCGTCTTCGAAAAAAATCCCTTCCACACATAACCGAACATCTGCGTTTTCAATCACATTCATAAGCATTCCAAACCTGTAGATGGCATTATTTCCCCAAATCCTACCCCCTAATCACATCAGAATAGCCCTTTGTTGGCGTCACTTCCGCCTAAACATAAAACATAGCGCCAAGCTCGTTCGTCTGGACAGACTCGGAGACAGAATTGCTTCTAAACACAATTTTGGAGTATAAACTTCAAAAGACGCAAGAAAACGTTGATTGGGAATCTCGTCAGTAGTTGGGCTTCTAAAATTAAACATGTAAATAGCACCTGCACAATAATTAACGCTTTCAAGGCACTCCTCCGATCCATTACTCTTTGTCCATGCTTAATCTGGCTTCTGCAGTAAACAAAGGTCACACGTTTGACGTCAGGGCAGATTTGTCGTCTTTTTTTTGGCGCAGATTGTGACGTTCTAAAACGCAAAACTCCGGTTATCTCGGTCTACACGAAAAGGCATACCGTATTTATCCTAATAAACGCACCCGGGCGCGATGCAAAACATGAAGGGGGAGCATCGATTTCGACCCTTAAATGACAAAAATCGAACATGACAAAATCATCGGAATTTAAAACATTTATTTTGAAACACATGAAAATACAGTTATATGTCCAAAAAGTCAATTAAACAATGTCCAGCTTGCTTATAAGGATAACATTGGTAAGTAAACGATTTGTAGTGACGTCACAATTCACGTCATCGTCGATGTTTATGAGCTCACAAAACAAAATGTCGTCCTCAAAACAATCCTTCACCGCTAGTTTTAAGTTAAAGGTTGTAGAACTGGCAGAGCAGAAAGGCAAACACTTAGCTGCAAAAACATTTAATGTTCACCGTAAACGTGTACAAGAGTGGTGCAAACAAAAGGTACGTCTCCACCCGTACTGATATCCGCAGCAGAGTGAATGTCCGTATTTTATACTGTCCATGTTTACTAACGCGATTTCCGGTAAAAAAAAAAAAAAATCAGCGGTGAAATTGAACGTCTCTGTTGTGGTTTGTTGGATTTAAAGTTTGTTAAATGAAGAAAATGGTTGGTAAATACTATTCTAGCTCTGAAAATCGTGGAGGCGCGTCATATAGGGAGGGCGCTTCTATAAGGATAAATACGGTACACAGAGTTTTCAAAAATCTTCACTTTGCCCGGAGTTTTTTTAAATATTCGTTTTTGATGTGTTTTCATGTGGATGACAGGCCAAAACGTAGAAAAATATCTTCGATTTAGCAGATACCCGGCTACGTGTGGACGGGGTCTCAGTCTATTCACTTCTAACAACTGGTCCACGTACATCATTTTACTGTACCAGAAAAAAAAAAAAAAAAAAACAGGCTTTCCTTCTTATTAGAGAAGACGTGTCAAATCACAGAACCCTTCAAGTTTCTCATCATGCATAAATGCAGTCAGTTGCTGACCGCAGGATTTATTTTTTTTAACGATCACAACCAAGACATCATTTCATCACACCATATATACACAGACATTATGCTCGAGAAAAATAAGAAAAAAAAAAGTACAGGACATGACTAAACAAGTAGGAAATGTTCCCTTACATCCTTTTAAGCCATTCAGCATAAAAAGAGGCAGGATGTGTTCACTTACGGAAATAAAATGATCTAAAACATGCTGAGGATGAAGTGGGTGCTGGTATTCTTACAAATATTCTACGAAGCAGAACACTAAGATGTCTGCCATTTCTATTGCCATTCAAGTAGGTAACAAGTTCCAATACACAATTTCAGTAATCAAAAATAGTTTTAACGTATGCTACCAGTCAAATATTCAGACGCGCTGGATTGGTTTAAGATATTCTGATAAAAGCTTACAGTTGACATTTCTAAGCCAGTTGTACATAGTGGAACAAACGCCCATGTATACGTTTCAAAATCAACATGAATTTTTAATGAGCAGATTTTACTTTAAATGATATTGTTTCCCCAAACAAGTAGATTTTCGGAGAAGCAGCTTGGAGCTTGGTCTAGTTGGGAAAAGCCTTCTGGAGTGTGCAAAGCTTCACAGTATTCAAGAATACTGTTAGCAATTTCAAATATTTAAACAGTTTTGATTTTATATTTTTCTTGGCTAGTGTGCTTCAAAATATCAATTTATTATTATAAAAAAAAAGTACTACGGGCAGAGGTGTCCAAACTTATGGCATATGTGAGAATTAGTTAGTTTTAACTACCAGTATTAAATTCATTATGCCAGAAGACTGTGCTTAAGTTAAACAAGTCCAGGAAGGAGTATTTTTGGGGGGGGGGTGTCCTCTATTTTGAGGGCAGAGTGCAGTAAAGCACCAAACGCATAACTTCTCTCCCATCTCATTATCTGTAGCTGCTTTATCCTGTTCTACAGGGTCGCAGGCAAGCTGGAGCCTATCCCAGCTGACTACGGGCGAAAGGCGGGGTACACCCTGGACAAGTCATCACAGGGCTCAAACGCATAACCACTTAAGCATAAATGATTTGGTTCCTTTCTGGTTTTGGTTAAGGCATTTGATTTCATTGGGGGGGGGGGGGGGGGGGGGGGGCTGTGGGATACACAAGCCATTTTTATTTTATTTTCATAGCAGCTCAGGCTTTCTGCACCTTGCTCATAAGTAGGTCTCTGTTGTAGTAGTCACTGGAGCAAAAAGTCCATGGAGTGTGGAAGGGGGAGACGAGAGTGGAAAAGAAAAAAACAAAAAACACCCAACAGCATTTTCTACCCAGTGCAATACAGCCTCAAGTAAGATGCAGTACAGTACTCACCAAACGGATAAATACTACGCACCGATTTTGCACAAGACGACAAAGTGAGGATAAACTCTCATTCCTGTAGCCAGGAGAAACATCCTCTCTTCCTCCATTTGTCACTGTTCACATTAAGGACTAAGAAACCGGAGGAGCACCTACAGGGACATCTCCAGCTGGTTAGATGCTCATCAGGCATTGTAGAGAGGATCAAGAGTACAGAAGTGTTTTAAGACATTGTTATTGGACCTCAGGGACTAAATATCTTAAAATTAAAAGTTCACTTTTAATCATCGGAGTGCAGCTGGGGCACAATCTCAGAGTAGAGGAGTCCCTCTGCGGAGATCGCGTCCCCCAGCCCTACTGTCCGCAGCGGCTGTTTGCATACGAGTACCGGACTAAGATGGAACGACACGTTCCCCCTTCGCCACACCGTCACCGGATTGGATGGGTCCAAAACTAAGCCCTCTTTCGGTTCTGAGAAAGAGCTATAGAAGCTGAGCGGAGCCTTGAGCTCCACCTTACTGACGTCCACGGCTTGTAATCCGCAAGCCTGAGAGCTGGCAACGCGAGTCCCGGCCGCTACGGCTCCCCGCTGGTTCCTCCAGTGGCCGTCCACCGTGGCCAGCACATGATAAGCCAGAGTGTGGAAGTGGATGCGGGTTAGATGAGCTTCAGAGTCTAGGTCGGCTCGGCCGTGCTGCTCCAGGATCCAGAGGAGGATATCGGCGACACGGCCCACGTCAGGAATGCCGTTCCACGAGTGGAGGGTAGAGTGAGGACCGTCTCCAGCCTGAGACAGGAAGAGCAGCTCTTGCTCATTCAGGCCGATTGAGTTCACCATGGGCAAGACCTGCTAACAAAAGAGCACACAGTACTGAATGGGGTACGCATGCTTTTCAGCGACAGAATGTGTGTCACTACCCCGTCTGTACTATGTATGCGTAAACATTTTATAGCTCCATTAAATTCACATGTAAACAAATGTCACGTTATGAACCTTCAGTGTCCATGTTTATAATCATACAAATGCAATGCAGACCCTAGAGTACGACCTTGATAAAAGGCATAATAAAACATCGGTTATTACAAATAGTATCAATGATGGTGGTCTAAACATCCTTGGGAAAAAACATTCAAGATGAACTGATTTAAGAAAATTGTCTTGCCCTTAGTATGGAAAATTATTAGCAAATTTGTATTCTCTCAAATGGGTGATCTCCAGTCTGCTGTGTAATAAACAACACATCAAAAAAAAAAAAAAAAAAGAGAAAAAAAATCCAGTTTCTATAGACCCCTTCGCAGTAAACGTCATTCATACGTAAGCGGAAATTGCGCGCGCAGCCTGGACCCAAAAAAGACTCAGCGATGCCTAGTTGTTGTGTTGTCAGGTGTCAGAATCGTAGCAGTGATGGGGTTAAAATGTACAGAATTCCAGCAGGATCTCACCCATTCCAAAAAAATCGCCAACGTCTATGGCTACAAGCCATCAAACGTGTAGACTGGGATGAAAGCACCATCAAAACTGCACGGGTTTGCAGCGCCCACTTCATCACAGGTAAGATCAGGCTATTTATTAAATCTTTCTTTTTCATTCTTTCTAGTCTTCGTTTACTGATGTAGCAAAATACTTTGGTAACGTTTGTCTGATTAGCTGGGTCATAGTTACACAATGTAATGAATATTGTTAGCATGTTAACTTAGCTTTGCATGCAGTTTTGTTTGTAGGAGAGCTCTCGCTTGACTCAAGCAGTCCAGATTTTGTGCCATCATTATTTGTGTCTGCCGAAAATCACAATTTTAAAGCAAGGATGGAAAGGTAAAATTGTGTGCCCTCACTCTAAATGCCAACTTACGTTGACTGCTCTAACCTACTGTAGCTCCCGCCCCGTTCAGTTTCATTTCTGCTCTCTGCCTCTCGCTTTTTACGCAGCTCTGATTTCTCTTAGCTGCACTCTTTACACTATCATTCCTTTCATGCCATCACCTCCTGCAAATTGCTGTTTAGTGTTGGGATTTGCTGTTGTAGCTAAAGCCACATTGCCATCACATCACTGGCATAATTTGATTAAAACAAAATGAATATGAATGTCCCATTGTTAATCAAGTTGTACATGCCCGCACATAACAATCATATGCGTCTAAAGACTTGTAGGCATGAAGTTTTTCGTGGGTGTACACTGAAGTCTGGTCAATAAGGTACGAGTATATATCTGGCCATTGTATACCAGAGAACTTACTAACATCGTCCGTCCACTCTTTAATTAAATACGGATCCGGTAGGCGATGTCCACTTGTTAGAGTTAACTTATTTATGTAGCATTCTCCATCTTGTAACGACAATTGTTTGGCATAATCCGACAGCTCATAATGCCGGTCTATGGGCAGCGCCATTGTTTCTGAGTCCAGGCTGCGCGCGCATCCTGGCAACGGTCGGTTTGTTTACAAACATGCGAAGGGGTCTACAAACCGATGTTTTAGTGCTGATCTATAAGCATTAATTTAATTGAAATGCTCAAGTTAATACTTAAGAAATAAAATCAGTATTCCAAAAATAATAAAAATATTTTCAGTTTCTCAGCTGTTATTAAATGTGGCAAAAGGCCATTTTATATATTTTTATATATATATATATATATATATATATATATATATATATATATATATATATAAATATAAAAAATTGCCCCCCAGAATTTTTAAACTGGTAAAACGCTCTAGTAACCCCCTCCCCCCCCCCCCAAAAAAAAGAAAGTGCTCCAAGAGCACAATATCCCCTGCTGGCAGCTAAATCTATGCTATAAGTGCTTAATAGACCCTCATGAAATTATCAAAGTAAAAGTTTGGTAATCAAGAGCCATAACTGTGGTAAAACGTGACTGAATTGAACGGAACTGCAATATGCGCATTACCGAGAGATAACAAAGAATCCTGTCAAGTTTTGTGAAATTCCTCCAAAAATTGTGAGAGCAATTGATTTCAGAAGGCGAGTACCCTTCCCGGGATGGACAGACGGACATGTATCACCACAACATAATCCTCCTTTGGGCCTTTCGGCCAGCAGGGATTTAAAAAAAAAAAAAAAAAACAGCTGTAAATGATGCCATTCCTAATATAGTTACTTTTACAGATTTCTGTTTTGTCGCATGGGTGATTTTGATTCCATCATGAAATTATACATGTGCAATACAGAACAGGCAGTGCTGTAAAGTATCAAAATCTGCACGTGCACCATAATGGTGTGTGCGTATGGTATTCTGTCTGGGCAGAGGACACAGATCAGGTATTAACAAGGTTTTGTGTGAAGCAGCTGTTTGTGATTTCTCTGCCTTGGGGGAGTAACAGGCCTGAAATCTTATGACAAAATTGTGTTGTCGTACAAAACGGAGCATCCAGTATCTTACAAAGCCCACATCTTTCACAAACGTACAAGGGGTAGAAGAGGACACATTAAACATATACATTTACCTCCTTCGTGATGATGCTCATGTAATCTCGATCAGTCATGCTGGCCAGCTCTAGATGGACAGGCGATTCGTTGCAAACATCAGACATGGCAACCACAAACTGTAGGAGATTAAATTACTTTAAGATCAGACAGACATTAACTTCTCTGAAGAGCTCAGTATTCTGCATTGTGCGCGCGCATTCTGTTTAAGGTCAGCGTTCCAATTCTGGCAGCGATCCATGCCCCGAAAAGAGTTTTGATACAAGGTTATACAGCTTGTAGTGGTTTCCTAATTGGGCATGCTAGCATAAAAAAAATGTTCTAGATATTCACAAGATAGAATTCCGTTGTCTTGAATATCACAGTACGAAATACTGCCAAGGGTATTGTAATCAGTGCGGTTTGTTTGTGCATGCATGCATATACTGTATATCTGTCTGTGTCTGTCTATTAACAATCTAGCATCTAGACGGTTGCACCGATTGACTTCAAAATTTCAAGGTAGGTGGGCAAGATTACCTGATTAAATTTTGGGGTAATCAGGTCAACGTCACCGAAAAGGTCAAGCTTTTGTTCAAAATAACACATTTTTCCATTACAGTTATGTCCATAAATATTTGGACAGAGGCAACATTTTTCTAATTTTGGTTCTGTACATTACCACAATGAATTGTGAACAAAACAATTCAGATGCAGTTGAAGTTCAGACTTTCAGCTTTAATTCAGTGGGTTGAACAAAATGATTGCATACAAATGTGAGGAACCAAAGCATTTTTTAAACACAATCCCTTCATTTCAGGGGCTCAAAAGTAATTGGACAAATTAAATAATTGTAAATAAAATGTTCATTTCTAATACTTGGTTGAAAACCCTTTGTTGGCAATGACTGCCTGAAGTCTTGAACTCATGGACATCACCAGACGCTGTGTTTCCTCCTTTTTAATGCTCTGCCAGGCCTTTACTGCAGCGGTTTTCAGTTGCTGTCTGTTTGTGGGCCTTTCTGTCTGAAGTTTAGTCTTTAACAAGTGAAATGCATGCTCAATTGGGTTGAGATCAGGTGACTGACTTGGCCATTCAAGAATATTCCACTTCTTTGCTTTAATAAACTCCTGGGTTGCTTTGGCTTTAAGTTTTGGGTCATTGTCCATCTGTATTATGAAACGCCGACCAGTCAGTTTGGCTGGATTTGAGCACACAGTATGTCTCTGAATACCTCAGAATTCATCCGGCTGCTTCTGTCCTATGTCACATCATCAATAAACACTAGTGACCCAGTGCCACTGGCAGCCATGCATGCCCAAGCCATCACACTGCCTCCGCCGTGTTTTACAGATGATGTGGTATGCTTTGGATCATGAGCTGTATCACGCCTTCGCCATACTTTTTTCTTGCCATCATTCTGGTAGAGGTTGATCTTGGTTTCATCTGTCCAAAGAATGTTCTTCCAGAACTGTCCTGGCTTTTTTAGATGTTTTTTAGCAAAGTCCAATCTAGCCTTTTTATTCTTGAGGCTTATGAGTGGCTTGCACTGTGCAGTGAACCCTCTGTATTTACTTTCATACAGTCTTCTCTTCATGGTAGATTTGGATATTGATATGCCTACCTCCTGGAGAGTGTTGTTCACTTGGTTGGCTGTTGTGAAGGGGTTTCTCTTCACCATGGAAATTATTCTGCGATCATCCACCACTGTTGTCTTCTGTTGGTGTCCAGGTCTTTTTGCATTGATGAGTTCACCAGTGCTTTCTTTCTTTCTCAGGATGTAACAAACTGTAGATTTTGCCACTCCTAATATTGTAGCAATTTCTCAGATGGGTTTGTTCTGTTTTCGCAGCTTAAGGATGGCTTGTTTCACCTGCATGGAGAGCTCCTTTGACCGCATGTTTTCTTCACAGCAAAATCTTCCAAATGCAAGCACCACACCTCAAATCAACTCCAGGCCTTTTATCTGCTTAATTGAGAATGACATAACGAAGGAATTGCCCACACCTGCCCATGAAATAGCCTTTGAGTCAACTGTCCAATTACTTTTGGTCCCTTTAAAAACAGGGTGGCACATGTTAAGGAGCTGAAACTCCTAAACCCTTCATCCAATTTTAATGTGGATACCCTCAAATGAAAGCTGAAAGTCTGGACTTTATTTCCATGTCCATTATATAACTATAACTTGAATATGTTTCAGTAAACAGGTAAAAAAAACAATTTGTGTCAGTGTCCAAATATATATGGACCTAACTGTATAACTCAAAAATGGTTGCCGATAGATAGACGTTTACTATTATGAGCAAATAAGAACTCCTATATGGCCTTTCATTTGGCACCATGATATTTGACCTTGAGTGACCCTGAAAACTCAAACTCAAGGTCACGGATTTTCAAAGGGCTGTAACTTAAACGGTTGATGGTAGACGGATATTTACCATTATCAACTCGTAGGAAGTGCCATATGGGCTTTCATTTGGCACCATGAGCTTTGACCTTGAACGGTCAAACTGAAGGTCATGGGTTTTCAAAGGGCTATAACTTTAAAATGGTTCATGACAGCCAGATGTTTACCATCAACGTATAAGAAGTCCCATATGGGCTTTCAGTTGCTGCCATGGCTTTGAAATGTCAAACTCAAGGTCATGGATTTTTATAGGACCATAACCTGACAGTTGATGATTGAGAAATATTACCATTATCAACATATAGATATAAAATAAGTGCTGCCGGCAAGGTTTGTTTTGCCTGGCAACACTGGTTACATTTAATATTCATTATGAGTTCTACCTCTTTTTACACACTAGACAGCAGCATCAGAGGTAGCAGCATACGGAACATGAAGTTTGAGAGTGGGAACCTAACTGTCTTGAAGCGTAATTACTTAGGCTAATAGTTCAAACATTCAAGCTAATCAGAAGGGAGAGTTATGGCGCATGTCAAACACAATGCCCATGTGCTAAATCCAGCCTGTCGCTTTGTTTCACTTGGCCTGAAGAACACTAACGCTCAAGATTTTTCCCACGCTATCCAGAATTTACAGCAGATCCATATGGTAGCCATCCGAAGTGCTTTTACCATATGCATGCACTCAACTGAGGTTCTATCGAGGATAGAACCTCATTTGAGGCTCTGACAACCTCATTTGTCTGAAACATGGGTTAAAATAAATAGCATGCTGCGCTTGATGGAAGTCACATTCACATCCAAAATCAATTCAGAAGCGCGTTGTGCTGGTAGTGGCGTAACCAGAAACTAATTTCAGTAAGATGAAGAAATTTACAAAATAAATTATATACAAAATAAACATTGTTTTTCTCATTTGTACAATTAAATGGTTAAGTGTTGTGCATTTCGAGCGGATCAAGACAGCAGTAGGAGCAGTGAGTAAACGTTATTCAGCTTCATCATTTATAGGGTAGTCACACTAGAGGCGGAATGAGCCGGAATGCAGTCAGAATGAAAGTTCTTCGTATATTCCGGGATATTGGAAGTGCATTCTAAAAATTCTGACTGCATTCCAAACATTCGGGCCCATTCTTGTGGCCAGCCCGAATGTTTTGCTCATGCTCAAAACATTCGAGGTGCATTCGAAGAGGAGAAATATCGAACAGCATTCGAAATGTATTCTAACTGCATCCTGACTGCATTCTAAATATTCTTACGGCATTCAAGACATTCTGATTGCATTCAAGGGAAAAATCGAAATGGCAAGCCACTTCAAATCCTGCCAGAACGTCCCAAATGTGCCTCGAATGAGCTGGAATGCACCTCAAGTACATCTCGATTGCTGCCGGAATCTATTTCAATATTAAAATAGTTCAGCTGGAACGCACTTCGAATGCTGTCTGAATATTTCCACTGCTGCTCGAATACATCTCGAATGCAGTTGGAACGTCCCGATTGGCCCTCAAAGGAGTCCGGACGTGATTCAGAACACCACTGAGTCGCATAAAAACGCGGCTAGCTGCTGCTGGAACTTCAGTCTGCATTGAGGAGTCGCCTGCTCAACATCAACCTTTCATACATTGTTTTAAAAAGTTTCCCAAGTTTCTCACATCATGCCGCCAAGGAAGAAAGGAGCCAAGGTCAAGAACTCCATCACTGGCTGCGGCCATGGTCAGGTCTGATACCTTCTGGGTTTTCTCCTCCTAATGTTTCTTCTCCTAGTCTCCTCCACATCTCTTTCAAGCAGGTCTTGCTGGAGGACAGCAATCTGCAGCAAAGCAACATGGTCCAGGGGGAACATGGTCCAGCAAAGCAACATGGTCCATACTCTATGGTGTCTGGGCTGAGACTGATGAAAAGGCTAGATTCGGCAGCGTTTTATACCCTATCGGGGACCATTCCGGTGGCATTCTTGGTACACTCGGGACATTCGTGTTAAGCACATTCGAAGTATTCGAGCTGCATTCTCTTTGAATTCTTAGACGTTTGAAACATATTCGGCGGTTATTCCAAGAGCGTTCTGACTGCATTTGAGGTGAATTCGTACAGCATTCGAGGCACCTTCCAACCCGACTTCGGGTGGTATTCAGGCAGCAATCGAACGGCATTCGAAGTGCATTCTTAATATTCTTACTGCATTCTAACAGCATCTAGGTATTCCTACTGTGTTCCAACTACATTTGAACTGCATTCCAAAGCTAATACACCTGGAATGTCATCTCATCTCATTGTCTCTAGCTGCTTTATCCTGTTCTACAGGGTCGCAGGTGAGCTGGAGCCTATCCCAGCTGACTACGGGCGAAAGGCGGGGTACACCCTGGACAAGTCGCCAGGTCATCACAGGGCTGACACATAGACACAGACAACCATTCACACTCACATTCACACCTACGCTCAATTTAGAGTCACCAGTTAACCTAACCTGCATGTCTTTGGACTGTGGGGGAAACCGGAGCACCCGGAGGAAACCCACGCGGACACGGGGAGAACATGCAAACTCCGCACAGAAAGGCCCTCGCCGGCCATGGGGGTCGAACCCGGACCTTCTTGCTGTGAGGCGACAGCGTTAACCACTACACCACCGTGCCGCCCCACCTGGAATGTGCAAGAATCATTTGAGGCGGGTTCGAAGTGCATTCTAAGTATTCGAACGGCATTCTTACAAAGCTTTAAGAAATGTTGGACAGTTTGAAATTCCCGCCCAAATGTGGCACGAATTTTGAAAAATTTTTCATTCCGGCTGGTTCTGGATGATTCCTGCTAATTCTGAATAAGTGTGACGGGGGCTTTAAGCCACAATATTCCATCAAACAATCTTTCCATATTAATAACTTTCCCATGAAATACACATCACACTGAAAAAGATTAAAATAACATTAAAATAACATTAGTAGTAGGAGAAAATTACACCTTATAAACCCTGATATACTTTTTAAAAAAAAAAAAGTACAATGTATTGATAACATTGCAGTGGTTCAACTTGTCACTACAAAATACATGTATTATAATATTTTATTGTGTCAGTATCATCTGGTGAAGCCTTTATCGTGATACGTCAGGTATTGTGGGTTTAGCGTATTGTCTCATGCCTAGTGCTAGAGGCATTATATACAACCCTGATTCCAAAAAAGTTGGGACGAAGTACAAATTGTAAATAAAAACGGAATGCAATGATGTGGAAGTTTCAAAATTCCATATTTTATTCAGAATAGAACATAGATGACATATCAAATGTTTAAACTGAGAAAATGTATCATTTAAAGAGAAAAATTAGGTGATTTTAAATTTCATGACAACACATCTCAAAAAAGTTGGGACAAGGCCATGTTTACCACTGTGAGACATCTCCTTTTCTCTTTACAGCAGTCTGTAAACGTCTGGGGACTGAGGAGACAAGTTGCTCAAGTTTAGGGATAGGAATGTTAACCCATTCTTGTCTAATGTAGGATTCTAGTTGCTCAACTGTCTTAGGTCTTTTTTGTCGTATCTTCCGTTTTATGATGCGCCAAATGTTTTCTATGGGTGAAAGATCTGGACTGCAGGCTGGCCAGTTCAGTACCCGGACCCTTCTTCTACGCAGCCATGATGCTGTAATTGATGCAGTATGTGGTTTGGCATTGTCATGTTGGAAAATGCAAGGTCTTCCCTGAAAGAGACGTTGTCTGGATGGGAGCATATGTTGCTCTAGAACCTGGATATACCTTTCAGCATTGATGGGGTCTTTCCAGATGTGTAAGCTGCCCATGCCACACGCACTAATGCAACCCCATACCATCAGAGATGCAGGCTTCTGAACTGAGCGCTGATAACAACTTGGGTCGTCCTTCTCCTCTTTAGTCTGAATGACACGGCGTCCCTGATTTCCATAAAGAACTTCACATTTTGATTCGTCTGACCACAGAACAGTTTTCCACTTTGCCACAGTCCATTTTAAATGAGCCTTGGCCCAGAGAAGACGTCTGCGCTGCTGGATCGTGTTTAGATACGGCTTCTTCTTTGAACTACAGAGTTTTAGCTGGCAACGGCGGATGGCACGGTGAATTGTGTTCACAGATAATGTTCTCTGGAAATATTCCTGAGCCCATTTTGTGATTTCCAATACAGAAGCATGCCTGTATGTGATGCAGTGCCGTCTAAGGGCCCGAAGATCACGGACACCCAGTATGGTTTTCCAGCCTTGACCCTTACGCACACAGATTCTTCCAGATTCTCTGAATCTTTTGATGATATTATGCACTGTAGATGATGAGATGTTCAAACTCTTTGCAATTTTACACTGTCGAACTCCTTTCTGATATTGCTCCACTATTTGTTGGCGCAGAATTAGGGGGATTGGTGATCCTCTTCCCATCTTTACTTCTGAGAGCCGCTGCCACTCCAAGATGCTCTTTTTATACCCAGTCATGTTAATGACCTATTGCCAATTGACCTAATGAGTTGCAATTTGGTCCTCCAGCTGTTCCTTTTTTGTACCTTTAACTTTTCCAGCCTCTTATTGCCCCTGTCCCAACTTTTTTGAGATGTGTTGCTGTCATGAAATTTCAAATGAGCCAATATTTGGCATGAAATTTCAAAATGTCTCACTTTCGACATTTGATATGTTGTCTATGTTCTATTGTGAATAGAATATCAGTTTTTGAGATTTGTAAATTATTGCATTCCGTTTTTATTTACAATTTGTACTTTGTCCCAGCTTTTTTGGAATCGGGGCTGTAATATAAACAGGGTATTTTAGTTCAAATGTACAGCACACCTCTTTGAGTCGGTCCTCCCAGAGCTCACGGCCCATTCCCTCCATCATGTGGAGTCCGGACAGCACCACCAGTCCGGGCTGAAACTCCTCCAGACTGGCCACAAAGGTCTCCAAAGTGCTCATCTCCCCATTGGACACATCATGAGAGAAGATGAAGCGATTGGCTTGAGGGGCCTGACTCGATCCCCACTTCTCCCCTAAACATGCGCATGCACACAAAGAGCTGACTTTAGCTTTCAGAGTCCAATTAACAAAACCATCATTATGGTGAGAACACATCATATATATGTTCATAAGCAATTTTAAACTAAACTGTTTTTATAAAACAAAAACACTACTGCATTATCTGTAGGAGACTTCTTGTCATGCATAGAGTGAAAGAGGAATCTATCCTGACCTGCCTTGTACTCAAGGATGAGGTGATACTCATCAGTCTCCTGCAGTGACTGTGGTGGAACTACTATCTGTTCATCCAGGAGTTCATGCAACTTCGGCCCGATAGGACCACACAAAAGAACCTAAGGGAAAACCAATAAACATATGTTTTGCACAATGAGGTATGTCTTACTGCATGAACACGACTTTTTAAACTAAAAAACCTGAGTCACAAACCAGGTATAATAATCAGATGAGGAACTGACAAGCACACTAATGGTAGCAGTTAGCAGAATAAGACACGCTACGCTGTCAATGATTCACTGCTGACCGATAACCCACAGAACTCACCACCAGCTCTGGAAAAGAGGCGAGTTTCTGGCCAATCAGAGCAGCATTTCCTCCCACATACACCTACAGGAGACAAGAAATGGAGAAGCCATTGAATACGAAACAACGTCCATCACCCACAGAGATACAGTCCTCTCAAAAAGGATTTGAACGATAATAGCAATTCTGTTGTCTTTGCTATATACTGAAGACATTCGGGTTGGAGTTCAAAAGATGAATGAGACAACAGATCAGAATTTGAGCTTTCATTTCCTGATTTTTACATGTAGATGGGTTAAACAAGTAGAACCTGTTGCGTTTTGTTTGAACCCACCCATTTTTCAAGTGATCAGAAATACTGGAACACATCGCTCAGGTGTGTCCTGTTAGATTGATTGTTTTAAACAATGGCTCTGAATGTCTAAGCTGCGTTTCACCTGTGAAGACTGCGTTTGTTGTTTAAAATAAACAAAAACAAGCCAACATGAAGACCAGAGAGCTGTCTCTAGGACAAAAAAAAAAAAAGAGGGAAAATTGATTAGAGTCGTTGCAGAAGCATTGGGCATAGCCAATGCAATTAGAAATATCCCGAAAAAGAAGGAAACCACTGATGCACTCACAATCAGACATCAACCAGGCAAAGGAAACTGAGCTCATGATTCGAAACATACAGTGGCGCATCACAAAAACAGCTCAGCGGATCACAGGCACTCCACTTCCATCACTGGAAGAAATCCATCACATCCGGTGCACCCGCAGAGCCTTAAACATTATCAAGGACCCGTGTCCAGGATGGGTTGGACTCTTTACCCCTCTGCCATCTAGAAAGTGCTACAGAACTCTGTACGCCTGCACAACCTGGCTGAGGAATAGTTTTTACCCCATAGTGATCATACTACTGAACTCATAGCACCTCACTCCCCCCCAGACTAATCCACAGGTCTGAACAGCACACCTCCACTCGCTCACTGCTGCTATACTACTGTGCAGTACAGCCCATGGCATTTGACCGGTTCTGTACATTACGTGCTGTACATTACTAGATCAACACTAGTGCAATAACATACTCGTACAATATTCCTCTATGTGCAATACTCATACACTTTATTACATACATAATCTTACTCCTTCGTTTGTACATATTACCTCAACAATTCTGTTTTCTCAATAACTCTGTTCTACCTCAATAGTTTACTGTGTATATTTGTTTGTATTCCTTTTTTATTGAAGTATTTTTATACCTTTTAGGCCATTATTAAAAAATGTTCTGTTTCCGGTCCACCGGTCGGGTGAGTGCCGTTTGTGCGGGTGAAATTTTTTTTTTAACGCCGGTTTTGACATTTTTTTGGGGCTCGTAAATCTAAACTCGAACTTGACATTTACGCATTCCCAGGGCTTTCCACTAAGGCTCATACTGCCTCCGCCGAGTGCGCGCACACACCGCATGTCAGGGCCGCGAATGAGTTACTCTCCCCTGATCAACGAAGTCGGCGGGGAATTTGTGGTTATTATCGGTACAAACAGCGCGAATCACAACTTAAATGAGTGCGGTTCATTCATTCATTCATCATCTCTAGCCGCTTTATCCTTCTACAGGGTCGCAGGCAAGCTGGAGCCTATCCCAGCTGACTACGGGCGAAAGGCGGGGTACACCCTGGACAAGTCGCCAGGTCATCACAGGGCTGACACATAGACACAGACAACCATTCACACCTACGGTCAATTTTACAGTCACCAGTTAACCTAACCTGCATGTCTTTGGACTGTGGGGAAAAGCGGAGCACCCGGAGGAAACCCACGCGGACACGGGGAGAACATGCAAACTCCGCACAGAAAGGCCCTCGCCGGCCCCGGGGCTCGAACCCAGGACCTTCTTGCTGTGAGGCGACAGCGCTAACCACTACACCACCGTGCCGCCCCGAGTGCGGTTCAGTTTGACATTATTGTCAGTCCGTTAGATAAACATTTAATTTTATTAAAATCGAAAATTAATATTTAGAGCCTGTGGACTACAAAAATAATAGTCATTAGAGTAGCCGGCTGGACTTAATTGCATGGCCGCAGCCGGCGCTTGTGGAAAGCCCTGTCGAATCAGCTCTGTGCATGCGCCGTGCAGCACAAAAAAATGGCAGCCACCATGAAGGAAGGGGATCCGGAGTTTTCAAACATTTGCTTAAGTGTGAAATCGCAAAATGGTATTCTAGCGAACAACAAAATAGTAAAGATTCAGAAAAACAAATCATTCAGTGATCATTTTAATAGTGTAATTTCATCCGAACTAGGCCTAACGCTCGATTTAGAACTACAAAAAGTCCGTGTGTCGGACATTTTAAGTACCTTTGTAAAAGTTTTGCAAATGTTGCAGTCAGCATGTAAAATGCTAACTTACAGTTTTTGTACAAGTTTCAGTTGATTAAACTGTCATATTGTATTAAATGTGTCTGCTTTTGTAATAAAAAAGTACTGAAAGAAAAAGCAAACACAGCATTGCAATTTATCATCCATCCATATATAATAAAAAAAAATTAAAAAAAAAAAAATCCCTCCCTCCTGACTGAAAATTTTTTTGCTCACCCAGTGGACAGGAAACGGATTTTTTTTTAAAGGATGGCCTTATAACTAGATAGAACTCGACGCCAACAGCGTCGATGGGGATGCCTCCGCCCGGTTGACTACACGCCTTATTAAGTTGTGATTTGGGGATGGACATTTGACCTCACAGTAATCTTGACCTGGTGAAATTACTTGTATCAGCCTTGGAGATATTGTGTTCACAAGGTTTTCGGACAGACATTTGACCTCAGTGACCTTGACCTTAGACCTTTTGATCTCAAAATCTAATCAGTTCATGTTTGTCCCAAAGCACACGACTGGTGAAAGTTTGGTGAAATTCCTTTCATCTGCCTTTGAGATATTGTGTTCACAAGGTTTGCGGACAGACATTTGACCTCACAGCGACCTTGACCTTAGATTTTGAGATCAAAAGGTCTAATCAGTTCATGTTTGCCCCAAAGCGCACAAATGGTGAAAGTTTGGTGAAATTCCTTTCATTAGCCTTTGACATATCGCGTTCACAAGGTTTCAGGACGGACAGACGGACAACCCGAAAACATAATGCCTCCTGCACCTTACGGTGACGGAGGCATAAAAATACTTTTCTACTTTAGTAAATTTAACTGAGCATCTGCTGGCTTGTTCCAAATGACATCTCACTGTACTTGTGCAGTGACAAAGGCATCTTGTATAAGAACATCAGTGAAGCACAGTGGAGATAGTGTCATGGCTTGGGTTTGCACTGCTGTTTCTGGAACGGGCTCACTAATCTTTATCGATCACGTAACTCATGATGGGAGCAGCAGAATGGATTCAGAAGTCTCCGGAAACATTCTGTGTGCCAATTTACAGAGAAACGCATCCAGTTTAATTGGGAGGAACTTCATCATGCTGCAAGAGAATGATGCAAAACACGCTGCCAACACAGCAAAGGACTTCATCATGGGGGAAAAATAATCTGGAAGACTGGCCAAGTCAATCAGCAGACCTTAACCCAACTGAGCATGCATTTCACCTCAACCCCCAAAACAAACAACAACTGAAAAGCTGCAGTATAAGCCTGGAAGAGCATCACAAAAGAAGAATGCATCAGTTTGGCGAGGTCAGTGTTTCACCAGCTTGATGCAGTGATTGCAAACGAGGGATATTTACTTAAAGACTATCTATTGCAATACTTTTCCTCAGCAAAAAAAATGGATGATCACAGAGACAGAAATATACAGTGGTGCTTGAAAGTTTGTGAACCCTTTAGAATTTTCGATATTTCTGCATAAATATGACCTAAAACATCATCAGATTTTCACACAAGTCCTAAAAGTAGATAAAGAGAACCCAGTTAAACAAATGAGACAAAAATATTATACTTGGTCATTTATTTATTGAGGAAAATGATCCAATATTACATATCTGTGAGTGGCAAAAGTATGTGAACCTTTGCTTTCAGTATCTGGTGTGACCCCCTTGTGCAGCAATAACTGCAACTAAACGTTTCCGGGGGCGGCACGGTGGTGTAGTGGTTAGCGCTGTTGCCTCACAGCAAGAAGGTCCGGGTTCGAGCCCCGTGGCCGGCGAGGGCCTTTCTGTGTGGAGTTTGCACGTTCTCCCCGTGTCCGCGTGGGTTTCCTCCGGGTGCTCCGGTTTCCCCCACAGTCCAAAGACATGCAGGTTAGGTTAACTGGTGACTCTAAATTGACCGTAGGTGTGAATGTGAGTGTGAATGGTTGTCTGTGTGTCAGCCCTGTGATGACCTGGCGACTTGTCCAGGGTGTACCCCGCCTTTCGCCCATAGTCAGCTGGGATAGGCTCCTGCTTGCCTGCGACCCTGTAGAACAGGATAAAGCGGCTACAGATAATGAGATGAGATGAAACGTTTCCGGTAACTGTTGATCAGTCCTGAACACCGGCTTGGAGGAATTTTAGCCCATTCCTCCGTACAGAACAGCTTCAACTCTGGGATGTTGGTGGGTTTCCTCACATGAACTGCTCGCTTCAGGTCCTTCCACAACATTTCGATTGGATTAAGGTCAGGACTTTGACTTGGCCATTCCAAAACATTAACTTTACTCTTCTTTAACCATTCTTTGGTAGAACGACTTAGGGTCATTGTCTTGCTGCATGACCCACTTTCTCTTGAGATTCAGTTCATGGACAGATGTCCTGACATTTTCCTTTAGAATTTGCTGGTATAATTCAGAATTCATTGTTCCATCCATGATGGCAAGCCGTCCTGGCCCAGATGCAGCAAAACAGGCCCAAACCATGATACTACCACCACCATGTTTCACAGACGGGATAAGGTTCTTATGCTGGAATGCAGTGTTTTCCTTTCTCCAAACATAACGCTCATCATTTAATCCAAAAAGTTCTATTTTGGTCTCATCTGTCCACAAAACATTTTTCCAATAGCCTTCTGGCTTGTCCACATGATCTTTAGCAAACTGCAGATGAGCAGCAATGTTCTTTTTGAAGAGCAGTGGCTTTCTCTTTGCAACCCTGCCATGCACACCATTGTTGTTCAATGTTCTCCTGATGGTGGACTCATGAACATTAACATTAGCCAATGTGAGAGAGGCCTTCAGTTGCTTAAAAGTTACCCTGGGGTCCTTTGTGACCTTGCCGACTATTACACGCCTTGCTCTTGGAGTGATCTTTGTTGGTCGACCACTCCTGGGGAGGGTAACAATGGCCTTAAATTTCCTCCATTTGTACACAGTCTGTCGACTGTGGATTGGTGGAGTCCAAACTCTTTAGAGATGGTTTTGTAACCTTTTCCAGCCTGATGAGCATCAACAACGCTTTTTCTGAGGTCCTCAGAAATCTCCTTTGTTCGTGCCATGATACACTTCCACAAACATGTGTTGTGAAGATCAGACTTTGATAGATCCCTGTTCTTTAAATAAAACAGGGTGCCCACTCACACCTGATTGTCATCCCATTGATTGAAAACACCTGACTCTAATTTCACCTTCAAATTAACTGCTAATCCTAGAGGTTCACATACTTTTGCCACTCACAGATATGTAATATTGGATCATTTTCCTCAATAAATAAATGACCAAGTATAATATTTTTGTGTCATTTGTTTAACTGGGTTCTCTTTATCTACTTTTAGGACTTGTGTGAAAATCTGATGTTTTAGGTCATATTTATGCGGAAATATAGAAAATTCTAAAGGGTTTGCAAATTTTCAAGCACCACTGTATCTTTCATTTCAAACCCAAATTTCTTCACCGTATAGCAAAAACAAAAGAATTGGCCTTGTCGGTCCAATAATTTTGGAGGGGGCTGTATCTTATTACCCATGACCAGAATGCACTGTGAATAACTGATTCAAACCTTCCAAGCTGAAGAGGTCATGAGTGAGCCAAAACACAAATGCATATGGAGTAATGCAAGCGCAAGTCTGACTCAAGCCGGCTGCTGAAAATATTAATTACTGTCAATGAAGCAGAATTAAATCTGACACAGAAACTTAATCCTCCCTGGAGTCGGCCTTCGTTCAATATTTAAACTGTCAGCTCTTGTGAGGGAGCACTTTCTTACAGGTCCCAAACATGTTTAATATGTGTATATGTACTGGGTTCAGCTACACATAGAGTATACAAGCAGGATGCTTGGGGTTTTTTGCACTATCAAGCCTTACGTGAATCGATTCGCAGTAATCCTTGTTGACTCTATGGTAAGAGTAAAAAAGTTATCACCATTCAGAAGCAAAACAAAGGCCAGTCATTACACAACTGTAGTACAGTCATAGCTGATAAATAGCTGTTTCTCTGTAAACCTTATTGCTACGCTTACGTTTTACTGCTGATCCGTTATGAAACCTGGTATGACTGTACTGTTATTTGACACTTAGCCCATGTTTACATTAGACCGTATCAGCGGATCATCAGATTAACGTTTTTAAAACGATTAGCGTGCACACAGCAACACCAATACACGATTTGCGTGCACACAGCAACGCCAATACACGGATACGCTCGGCTCCGCAGGCATCCTGCGCTCCAAATCACTCCGCCCTGAACAGCGAGTGCCCTCTGGAGGGTGCGCACTCCGGCCCTGCGCAGCTCACACAGCGCGCGAGTGAAGTGCACAAGCTGTGATTCGGGACTGAGCCGCTGTGTGTGTGATCCCAGCGCATATCACTTACCACTTGCAAGTGGAAGGATGGCAAGCCTAAAGACAATCATAACTACACAATGGGCAGTATTTGCATCAGTATTTGCAGTATTTTCATACTTTTATACTCTTTAATGAAAGGTGATACAAGGCGGAAGTCCGCGCCGTTTTTCAGCAGTCGCGTCACATGACCAACGCCAGCGAATCAGGAAGGTGGATGTCACAGTGACGTTGTCCAATGAGACGCCAGCTAGAACTCAGCACAGCGTATCCGCGTATTCTCAATGTTTACACAGCACCGGAGCTGACACGATCTGGATTGAATACGTGGACCCTGGCGGATTCCCGTTTCCCGGCGGTTTAATGTAAATGGACAGTGCATCCGCGAAGAAAACGAGACAGATACGGTCTAATGTAAACGTAGCATTAGACAGGTCAGACGTTTTTGCACTGCAGCATAGTTCTCCTCACATTTTGGCAGCTATTAATAAAAAAAAATCTGTTCAGATCTCTTAAAATACCTGGGTAGTTCTTCGGTAATGGAATTACATTCACAGCAAAACGTGGTAACTTTTTAAGTTGCAGTACTCAAGATAATGGCATTAAATAAAATTCACACACTGTATGGGGCATCTTTTGCCCCTAAAAAAAGCATAGCCAATTTTTCTCTGAACGCAGAATCTTTTATGAGGAAAGAAAAGTCAGGAACGGAATTACATCAGGAAAAAAAAAAAAACTTTCATTTCTTAAAATTCAAACTAAGATTTCTCTGAAGCAACATTGCATAATTGGGGTGATTTTTAAATATGGTTTTCAGTACATTTTACCTTGGATTCCTTACTTTAGCAACATCACTGAGCTGACAAGTTACGGTAGTCTTAATAATTTCCTCATTTTGGCCTGTCTGCTGAAAAATTGCCCACGTCTCTGTGGTGTCACAGGTCCCAGAAGATTGAAACAAATGATCCAATCAATTAGGACAAAAAAAAGTGGCTTCATTTATTTGCAATTTATGTTCCAGGTCAGCCAGTTTCTGCTCGCCTCTGCTAAAATCACTGGCTACATAACAACAAAACCTCAACCCAAAAGCCGACACACTGTACCTGAGCACCAGGATATTCAGCAGCGGCTCTTGCGATCTGTTGGAAGACTTCTTTATCTGCGAAGAAACGTTCTGCAGCTGCTCCTCTTTCCATGTAGTGAATGAAGGTCTCTTTTAGGTCCTCTTTGGAGTGCAACACATCATGGTCATGTCCAGACCCTGGGTCAAGAGCCAACGCCTGGAGCAAATTGACACCTGACACCACGACGTCAATACAGGCATTTACCCTGAGGAAGGAAACCAGAGATCGAGGCTGAGCTGCTGTTCTGAAACGAGTCAAAATGTTTTGACTCTTTTCAGTTACTTGAGTCATTTGGCTCAGTTTAGCTAAATGCAACAGCAAACGCAGCTTACACAATTAAAGGATGTTGGTTTAAAAAAACCAAAAAAAACCCCAAACCACATGACCGATACATGTATAACATAAAGCAAACTAGAGTTTCTGTTTGATCACTATGTTACGGATCTGTTTGGAAATGGAGTGCGGTGGTTTGTACTTTTTTGATGAATACAGGGTCTCCCTCCCCCCAGATTCTGAAAAATATTCTCCAATTTTTCCTTGAAAAATCAAGCCGAAGAAGTATTCTTCACTTTGTCTGTATTTTTTCTTAGTTACTGACTTATCAAAGTGGACTTAATACAGGTTTATACTAACCAAACTGGCATAATTCAAACATTTGTACAGATACAGCTAGGCCTTTCCATTACATATAAAATTTGGGCTCCACTCCAGCCTCTAATAAGAAAGACTTGATTTTGGGCGCCCTGTGCATCATCAAGCTAAAATAAACCTCTGTAGTTTGAGCTTACTGAAGGTTATTTTAGCATGAAATTATTCAAAAGATGTATTCGGACTCCCTTTAGCCTTTACTTCAAAACACAACTTGATTTACAATTGAACAGAGTTGAGAAGAATCTTGGAACAACCAACAGTGAAGGAATCCGATTTTCCCATTGATTGATGAACCAAACGCAGAATGATACTGTTTTACATCATACATTCGCCACGGGAACGCAACACACCACACTGCCTGAAACAAAGCGCTTCAGTTGCTTGCCAGCCAACAGCACTTTTTTTTTTATTCTAAAAAGACCCCTGCATTACTGACGCCATCCGATGTGCTCGGGGACAGTCGGGGCTCCGAGTGTGCCAGCCCCCGGGGCTGTTTCCACCCTGAAATCACCTTCAGTGCTTGAAGAAGCCCGCCAAAAAAACATCAGCTTAGACTGCGCCATCGTTCGGTTCACGCAGAGATAATTACACCACCACACCAGGCCGATTAAGACGCACGTCGATTGGTCAAAAGCTTGGCGCTCATTTGGTCATTATGTGTCGTCAGATTTTACTGGGTCACAAGCCCGTGCTCATTGTTTACACTCTGGCTTTTCTAGAAAGGGATTTCTAAAAGAGACGACTTATGATAATGATGACAAATACATTTATCACCGTGACGACTGCTAGTAATTTTCTCTTCATCACTGATGGATTATGTTCGTCAATGACGAGTGCCAGCAGGAACCCTGAAATAAATCCATATAAGGTTACTAACCGTTCTACTGCTGCCAGAGTCAGTCAGTGTAACTGTGGTTAATTGTGAAGCCCATCAGCAGAAACGATACAAACGGAAGTGGCAATGACATACAAATTCCCCTTAGTGACTCGTTCACTAAAAAGACAGAATCTTTCGTGAAATAAATGTATCTAGTTTCTACATCACTTCCAATGATTCCTCAAAAAGACTCCAAGACTGTCATATTCCAAAGGCAACATTCTGTGTGCAGCCACTTAAAGTTTTAATCCATGTTTTCTATCAAACAATGACTTTCTTTTTCCATATGAATGATATACAGTATGATATATAACAGTACATGTTCACTAAACGTTGTTGGATCCATCCAATATACCACTTTTTTTTTTTTAAACAGCAGTTTACTTTTTCGTGATTTTTCACCTCATATCAGTCATTCTGCGCTGGTGTTCCTACTGTTAGTTTACTTCCAGTTGTGATGGTTTTACTGAGATAGTGACAACGTATATAAAAAAAAAAAACCACCCATTTGATCACTGTTCATGTCTTCTCACTAAAAATAAAACTGTAGAGAACATGCTTGTGCATTTAAATAAAAAAAAAAAAAATGTAGTGCATCACTGTCTTGTGAAAACATTTTGCTCTTCATGATTCCTGATCCCAAAGTGGTGTAGTGGTTAGCACTGTCGCCTCACAGCAAGGTGGTCCTGGGTTCGAGCCCCGTGGCCAACAAGGGCCTTTCTGTGCGGAGTTTGCATGTTCTCCCCGTGTCTGCGTGGGTTTCCTCCAGGTGCTCCGGTTTCCCCCACAGTCCAAAGACATGCAGGTTAGGTTAACTGGTGACTCTAAATTGAGCGTAGGTGTGAATGTGAGTGTGAATGGTTGTCTGTGTCTATGTGGCAGCCCTGTGATGGCCTGGCGACTTGTCCAGGGTGTACCCCGCCTTTCACCCGTAGTCAGCTGGGATAGGCTCCAGCTTGCCTGCGACCCTGTAGAACAGGATAAGCAGCTACCGATAGCGGATGGATGGACGGACAACATCCGAGCATGTCAATTAAAGTAGGTTATGTTTATGATGATAATTAAAATCTACTTATTTATTCAGGTCACAGAGACTCACTCACCCAACCGCTATTCGACCCCATTGTCTTGCAGGTACAGTGATGAGGGCGTCCCAGGCACGGGAGATGGTTTCTTCCAGGTTTGCAGTACTATGTTCATGCTGCGAGGAGAATAATGACTGGGTGATGAGATGTAAAGCCTGCTCCTGAAGCTTGGGGTTTGTGTGATAGAGGTAACCTAGTGCAAGGGCCAGCAACGCCACTAGAGCAGCCTTCCTCCACATGGTTCAAGCGAAGGGTCTGGAACATAACCAGCCAAACACAGAAACAAATCGCAACAGGAGTATTTGTATAGACTTTCTTGTATAATTGAATACATGAAGGGGAGGGGAATGTTATTTGTCACAGGTTCATTGTTCACTCACTGGAAGTAACTTTAAACTACCAAATATTTCTGTGTAAGGAAATGGATTTATTAACTGTTCATCAACCTAGTAATTGAAAGTAACTTGAAACCAACAGTTAAAGAAACTCAGGTGGTGTTTACATTAGACCGTATCTGCGGATCATCAGATTAATGTTTTTAAAACGATTCGCGTGCACACAGGAACGCCAATACACGGATACGCTCGGCTCCGCAGGCATCCTGCGCTCCAAATCACTCCGCCCTGAACAGCGAGTGCCCTCTGGAGGGTGCGCACTCCGGCCCTGCGCAGCTCACAGAGCGCGCGAGTATAGCGCACGAGCAGTGATTCGGGACAAATAGCAGGAAGTGAAAGTCCACGCCGTTTTTCAGCAGTCGCGTCACATGACCAACGTGGCATGACCAACGCCAGCGAATCAGGAAGGTGGATGTCACAGTGACGTTGTCCAATGACGACGTCAGCTAGAGCTCAGCACAGCGTATCCTCGTTTCTCATTGTTTACACAGCACCGGATCAGATACGTAATGGATTGAATACGTGGGCCCCGGCGGATTCAAGTTGTTCCGCCTGTGGAGTCGTTTCCCGGCGTTTTAATGTGAACGGACAGTGCATCCGCGACGAAAATGAGACGGATACGGTCTAATGTAAACACCACCTCATACAGCTGAAAAATGGTGGAGTATGTTTCAATGAGTGGTTAAAAGCTATTATTAAAAAAAAAAAACCACAACCTTACAAGTTGTTCAACATCATTCTGACCCAATACCTATCTTTATGTTAAGTGTTTGAAGCTAGTTTGCTAAATACACTACCGTTCAAAAGTTTGGGGTCACCCAGACAATTGTGTTTTCCATGAAAAGTCACACTTTTATTCACCACCATAAGTTGTAAAATGGGCGGCACGGTGGTGTAGTGGTTAGCGCTGTCTCCTCACAGCAAGAAGGTCCGGGTTCGAGCCCCGTGGCCGACGAGGGCCTTTCTGTGTGGAGTTTGCATGTTCTCCCCGTGTCCGCGTGGGTTTCCTCCGGGTGCTCCGGTTTCCCCCACAGTCCAAAGACATGCAGGTTAGGTTAACTGGTGACTCTAAATTGACCGTAGGTGTGAATGTGAGTGTGAATGGTTGTCTGTGTCTATGTGGGCAATTCCATGTAAATGTCAACCTCACAGGAGATCCCAAATTTCAAACTAAACAAAATAAATAAATAAATAAATAAATAAATATTTTGATCACCTAATATGTCACTGTCAGTCTTTCTTTCTTATAATGTAAACCCCAAGCTAAAATCAACTTTGATCATGTACAATTCTATATTATTGCCACAAGCCACAGAAATGTATGCTAAAATCCACAAAACAGCAAAACAATAGCCATCCTAAATATTATTTAAGAACTTTGATAGTTTTAGCTGATATTTAGAGTTTTTCAAAGGGTTATGGTGGTTAAATTGCTGATTTTCTAAACATATGCCATGTCTATTTCAGACGCGTCACATCCATAACGGAATTTCGTCACATCCATAACGCTGACTTTTCCTTCCGAAACTCTGCATGAAATACAAAATATTTTAAACAAAGATTTTTTAATATTCACCTTGGACCCCTCTATCAAATGGATATCTCCATTTCGACATTAGGTTTACAATTTCACAGAGTTTGATAAAAATGTACAGTCACCCAAGAAAAGTGATACTTTTTCTGTCACATCCATAACGCATCTTTTATTGGCATTTTCTGGCCAATGAGATGAGAAGTTATAAAATGAATAGAAAGACATTTTTCTGGCCATTTTGAGCATTTAATCGACCCCACAAATGTGATGCTCCAGAAACTCAATCTGCTGAAAGGAAGGTCAGTTTTATAGCTTCTCTAAAGAGCTCAACTGTTTTCAGCTGTGCTAACATGATTGTACAAGGGTTTTCTAATCCTCCATTAGCCTTCTGAGGCAATGAGCAAACACATTGTACCATTAGAACACTGGAGTGAGAGTTGCTGGAAATGGGCCTCTATACACCTATGGAGATATTGCACCAAAAACCAGCAGCTAGAATAGTCATTTACCCCATTAGCAATGTATAGAGTGCATTTCTGATTAGTTTAAAGTGATCTTCATTGAAAAGAACAGTGCTTTTCTTTCAAAAATAAGGACATTTCAAAGTGACCCCAAACTTTTGAACGGTAGTGTATCAAATGTTTAAACTGTACAGTATAACCATGACCTCCCTGCATATCAAGTTTTCCCTAAAGAATAAACAAGCAGGCTAGCTGCCTCCCAGCACTAATACACTCACCGAGCTAGCGTTAGCTTGATGTTTGGATAGCTAGCTAACAATAAAATAGCAATAAAGTACAATATCCAAGAAGGTTTTGTTTTCTTTCTGTGAAATGTATAAATACAGTCCACACTGACCTGAGAGATGAGTATGAAAGCCAGGGTTGTGAATGAAGCTGGCTGCTGAATGAGCTCCGGCGCCACGTCGGAAACGTAGAAAGACTCGGCGACTTTAGTGTTTCTGCGTAGCGAGACGTGGTTACAAACAGAGATACGCAATTTCCTCTCATTCCCCGCCGTACTGCAGGTTGCTGAATCGCATCATCGCCTTATAGGAAGTAAACTATAATGTCTAAACTCAAACCGAAATTGGCGGTGCAGCAGTTTAACTGGAAAACTAATCCCAGTAACCCCTCAGTACACATGCACGTTATTTAAATGATTTATTTCTGAACCTTCTACCAACACAACATATAACTTTCAATTTGACATTGGAATGACATTTGGCTTTATTCCTATAAACCGACTTGTACTCTGAGTTATTGAGATTTGGATTGAACTCATTCCATTCCAGCTAAATAGGATAATAGTTATAAGAACTAAGCGTTAAATGTAATAACTTTGATAAATATGTTTCAGTGAAGAAGAAGAAGAAGAAACATGGTGGTGTAAGTGGTTAGCACGGTCGCTTCACAGCAAGAAGGTTCTGGGTTCGAGGCTGGCAGGGGCCTTTCTGTGTGGAGTTTGCGTACTGTCTGCTCCGGTTTTCCCCACAGTCCAAAGACATGCGATTAGGTTAATATGGGATGGCCTTGAGCGAGGCACCTAACTCCCAACTGCTCCTTGGGTGCTGTTAGTATGGCTGCCCACTTCTCTGGGTATGTGTGTGTGTTCACTGCTTCAGATGGGTTAAACGCAGAGAGGAATTTCACAAGTGTGCAATGAATAAAGTGCTTTCTCATCTCATCATCTCTAGCCGCTTTATCCTGTTCTACAGGGTCGCAGGCAAGCTGGAGCCTATCCCAGCTGACTACGGGCGAAAGGCGGGGTACACCCTGGACAAGTCGCCAGGTCATCACAGGGCTGACACATAGACACAGACAACCATTCACACTCACATCTACGCTCAATTTAAAGTCACCAGTTAACCTAACCTAAATGTCTTTGGACTGTGGGGGAAACCAGAGCAAACTCACGCAGACAACATGCAAACTCCACACAGAAAGGCCCTCGCCGGCCACGGGGCTCGAACCCGGACCTTCTTGCTGTGAGGCGACAGCGCTAACCACTACACCACCGTGCCGCCCGGTAACTACTCTCTTTTGTGTTATTTTTGACAGAAGTAAAATTCATACATGAACAAATTTTGGCTAGTTGATTTTCTCTTTGGCTAGTTACTTTGGAAGGTAACTAGTCCGGCTGGCTGGTGAAAAAATATATGAATTTCAAGCCCTGCCTGTGTGCATGTGTGTGTGTGTGTGTGTGTGCGCGCGCACACGTGGGTTAAACGTGACAAAATAAAGGCTTGTTCTTCTTAATTTAACCATAAATTTATTTATTCCACTTGAAAAGTATATGGCAAACCAGCTACCGGATTTGGGACCTTACAACATCCTGAACTATTTAGTATTTGGCTTCAAACTTGAAAAAATTTCATGGCCCACTAGATGGCGCTTCACAGCCCACTAATGGGCCATGGCCCAGTGGTTGAGAAACACTACTCTAGTGCCTACAGACATTACCCATGACAATAACATAACCTGAACAAGAATGCGTGGGACCAAGTCATTGTTTGGAAAGACACAAGCAGGCTAAGCATCAAGTCATGGCATTCAAGTCATAAGTCAAGACAAACAAGTCAAAAGTCAAGCCACAAGTCAATTCCCATGTCAAGTCACAAGTCAAAACAGGCAAGTCGCAAGTCAAGTCCCAACTTAAGCCTTGACTTGTGACTTACCTGTCTTGATTTGTGTCTTGCCTGTGTTGACTTAGGACTTGCCTGTCTTGTCAAGTCACAAGTCAAGTCCCAAGCCACTTGGAATGTGACTTGTGACTTCCCAAGTGACTTGGGACTTGACTTGTGACTTTCCTGTCTTGACTCGGGCCTTTTCTGTCTTGACTTGTGACTTTCCTGTCTTGACTTGTGACTTACCTGTCTTCACTTGTGACTCGCCTGTCTTGACTTGTGTCTTACCTGTGTTGACTTAGGACTTGCCTGTCTTGGCAAGTCACAAGTCACTTGGAATGTGACTTGTGATGTCCGAAGTGACTTGGGACTCGACTTGGGACTTGTCTGTCTTGACTTGGGCCTTTCCTGTCTTGACTTGGGATTTGCCTGTCTTGGCAAGTCACAAGTCAAATCACAAGTCAAGTCACAAGTCAAGGCAAGCAAGACATAAGTCCAGTCTTGAAAGTTGAGTCATGTATCACTCTTGTGATACATTGAGAATATAACAAGTCTTTCCAAGTAAAAGGGCTCGAGTCCAAGTGAAGTCACTGATGTCGAAGTTAAGTCATAAGCCTTCTTTGATTATGTCAAATCAAGTCATGTCAGCACATTTGTGACTGAAATCTGAGTCCAAGTCATGTGACTTGGTTCTACAATATGATAATACCACACATTTGCTAAGACCAGATAATAACAAACATTGACTGTGAATAGAATGAATAGAAGTGGATTCTACATAAAGCTATTGCGTTGTAAGTAAAACAGAGGACTATTGCACAGAGGAGAATTATGCACGCATAAATATTGCACACAAAAGTTATTGCATCTTGAACACAAAGCACAATGCTGTCAGTGACAAATTCATCATGTTTCTGAGGCAACCAAGTGTTCATGTAAGTCTGGTTGCATGTGGAAGCATTTTTGGTGTCTGGTGATTTTGACACACATTAATTTGATGTGCCTGGCTGGAGGGAAGGAGTTGTAGTGGTCAGGGTGCGAGATGGGTTTTTTTTCTGCTTGTTTCCTGCCTCTGGAGGTGAACAGTTATTTTAGAGAGGACAGGTTTCTTCCTGTGAGCTTTTCAGCCAACCTGACAATATGTCACAGTCTGTTCAGCTTGTTACTGTTTATGGAGTCAACCCATATTGTTACTGATAAAGTCAATGATGGCTGTGTAGAACTAGGCCAAGAGCATCTGTGGTAAGTTGTACTTCCTCAGATGAAGGAAGTACATCCTCTGCTGGACTTTTTTTTAGCAACATAGTCAATGTTGGCTTCCCACATCAAGTCCTGAGACATAATCTCATCTCATCTCATTATCTGTAGCCGCTTTATCCTGTTCTACAGGGTCGCAGGCAAGCTGGAGCCTATCCCAGCTGACTATGGGCGAAAGGCGGGGTACACCCTGGACAAGTCACCAGGTCATCACAGGGCTGACACATAGACACAGACAACCATTCACACTCACATTCACACCTACGCTCAATTTAGAGTCACCAGTTAACCTAACCTGCATGTCTTTGGACTGTGGGGGAAACCGGAGCACCTGGAGGAAACCCACGCGGACACGGGGAGAACATGCAAACTCCGCACAGAAAGGCCCTCGCCAGCCACGGGGCTCGAACCCGGACCTTCTTGCTGTGAGGCGACAGCGCTAACCACTACACCACCGTGCCGCCCTAGCAGTACGTTAATAGTCTTAAACTCCACAGGAGTTTATGAAGGATGTGTATATCATTAATTATTAATGATAAATCATTACTTAATCACCAGAGGAACATGAAGAACCTGGAGGAAACGCACATGGACGTAGGAAGAACATGCACAGCACTATAGTGTCTGCATGAAATGAGAGAACATTTAATTGACCACATGTGTTAAAGTAGTTTATGAATAGCACAAGACCACATAATACAGTGGTGCTTGAAAGTTTGTGAACCCTTTAGAATTCTCTATATTTCTGCATAAATATGATCTAAAACACCATCAGATTTTCACACAAGTCCTAAAAGTAGATAAAGAGAACCCAGTTAAACAAATGAGACAAAAATATTATACTTGGTCGTTTATTTATGGAGGAAAATGATCCCATATTACATATCTGTGAGTGGCAAAAGTATGTGAACCTCGAGTATTAGCTGTTAATTTGAAGGTGAAATTAGAGTCAGGTGTTTTCAATCAATGGGATGACAATCAGGTGCACAAGGTGTACCAAGGTGTCAATTCATGATATAATCCCACGTCAATTCCAGGTTGTAACATTATATGATGGAATATGATGGTGAATACTTACGTAAACTGGCATCACAGTGGTGTCGTGGTTAGCACTGTTGCCTCACAGCAAGAAGGTTCTGGGTTCGAGCCCCGTGGCCGGCGAGGGCCTTTCTGTGTGGAGTTTGCATGTTCTCCCAGTGTCTGCATGGGTTTCCTCCAAGTGCTCCGGTTTCCCCCACAGTCCAAAGACATGCAAGTAAGGCTAATTGGTGGCTCTAAATTGACTGTAGGTCATATGGTTGTTTGTCTCTGTGTATCAGCCCTGCGACGATCTAGCGACTTGTCCAGGGTGCACCCTGCCTCTCGCCCATAGTCCGCTGGGATAGGCTCCAGTTTGCCTGTGACCCTGCACAGGATAAGCGGTTATAGATAACGAATGGATGGATACTTCTGTAAGCCACTGTATATTGTTTTAAAAGCTGTTTAAATATATTGTAAGTACTATGCAGACATACAGCAATACTCCAGTACAATGACAGGCATGTGGAATATTAGTTACATGCTACTCTGTAATGAACAAGATGAGTTGTAAAATGCTGGAAATGTTGTAAAAAGCCCATAAGAATATTGAGTAAAAATACTAAGGTATACTCTTGCTTTAGGCTGGGAGGCACGGTGGTGCAGTGGTTACCACTGTTGCCTCACAGCAAGAAGGTTTCGGGCTGGAACCTCATGGCTGATGGGGGCCTTTCTGTATGGAGTTTGCATGTTCTCCTCATGCTTGTGTGTTTCCTCTGGGTGCTCTGGTTTCCTCCAACAGTCCAAGGATATGCAGATTAGTTCAACTGGCTACTCTAAATTGCCCATAAGTGTGTATGTGTACCTGCCACCAGATGAGGGTTTGGGTCCATCTTGTGCGCTATAATCACCCAAGAGGCTTCATGAAAGCTTGTTGACAGCTTCCTGGGTCACTGACCTTCAGTTATGAGGATGGCAGCAGACAGACAGACATTTCCACAACATCTAAATATATGACTTTTATTTTAAAATAGTAAGACGTGTCACACCAGAACAATATATGACTATATTCATAACTATTTTTTTCAGTTGATACCTTTTTACAATTATGATACATTTTTGAATGAAATTAATTTAAAAAGAAGCAAACAATTTAATGTACAACTACAACAATTTAAAATATAATGTTGGCTTGGGTAGATATTGTTTTGAAATAAATAAACTATATTATTTCATTAAGTAGAGTATAATCTCACAAATTATGGAGAAGTGTTTCATGTCTGGTTAGACCTTTCTGAATATTGTCAAAAAATGTGTGCGATTATGGAAATGACATTGTGTTGTGGAAATGACTATCAATGAACATGAATGTAGAAAATCTTAAATTGAAAACAATAGAAACATCTCATCTCATTATCTGTAGCCGCTTTATCCTGTTCTACAGGGTTGCAGGCAAGCTGGAGCCTATCCCAGCTGACTACGGGCGAAAGGCGGGGTACACGCTGGACAAGTCGCCAGGTCATCACAGGGCCGACACATAGACACAGACAACCATTCACACCTACCGTCAATTTAGAGTCACCTGTTAACCTAACCTGCATGTCTTTGGACTGTGGGGGAAACCGGAGCACCCAGAGGAAACCCACGCGGACACGGGGAGAACATGCAAACTCTGCACAGAAAGGCCCTCGCCGGCCACGGGGCTCGAACCCGGACCTTCTTGCTGTGAGGCAACAGTGCTAACCACTACACCACCGTGCCGCCCATATATATATAATTTTCCCACTCACCCCTCCTTCCAGAGGCCTGGGAGTTTGAGGGTACTACGCAGTATCTTAGCTGTTCCTAGGACTGCACTTTTCTGGGCAGAGATCTCAGATATTGTTCGTGGTATCTGTTGGAGCCGCCACTCTCCCAGTTTGGGGGTCACTGCACTGAGGGCTCCTATCACAATGGGGTCCACTGTTGTCTTCATCTTGCACATCTTTTCTAGCTCTTCTTTCAGCGTGTGATACTTCTCGAGCTTCTCAAATTCCTTTTTCCTGATGTTATTGTCACTTGGTATTGCCACATCTATCACCACAGCCTTGTTCTCCCATTTGTCCACCACTACCATGTCCAGTTGGTTAGTCACTACCAGTTTGTCCGTCTGTATCTGGAAGTCCTACAGGATCTTAGCTTGGTCATTCTCACCCACCTTCAGAGGTGTGTCCCACTTTGACTGTGGGACTTCCAGTCCATACACGGCACAGATGGTTCTGTACACTATGCCAACCACTTGGTTATGGTGTTCCCCATGCACTCTTCCTGCTAGCATCTTACACCCTGTTGTTATGTGCTGGATTTTCTCGGGGGCAAAATTGAAACTGTGCGTCTTTGCACAGTCTGCACCTGGGGTCTTTCCATGTTTGTCTTTCCATGATGGTTCCTCTTGCACTTCCTTCTTGGGTTTCTGCTGCCTGAGGTATTCACAAAGCACTTCATCATTTGGGGGCATTTCCCTGATGTACTCATGGATCTTTGTTGTTTCATCCTGGATAGTGGCTCTGATGCTCACTAGTCCTTGTCCTCCTTCATTCCTCTTAGTGTACAGCCTCAGGGTGCTTGGCTTGGGGTGAAACCCTCTGTGCGTTGTCAGGAGTTTTCTTTTCTCCTGATGTCGGTGGCCTCGATCTCCTCCTTCAGCCAGCTTATTATGCCAGCAGCAAGGTACCAGTATCTGATGAATCTATCTATCTATCTATCTATCTATTGATCGATCGATCGATCGATCGATAGATAGATATGACTGTTCACGATAGATAGATAGATAGATAGATAGATAGATAGATAGATAGATAGATAGATAGATATGACTGTTCACGATAGATAGATAGATAGATAGATAGATAGATAGATAGATAGATAGATAGATAGATAGATAGATAGATAGATAGATAGTGAACAGTTGTGTATGAATTACTGTATAGAACTTTAACAACACCTAGTAGAAATGTAATTTGTACTTTCAGTGAAGTGTGTGTGTGTGTGTGTGTGTGTGTGTGTGTGTGTGTGCCAGTCTTCCGTTATGCAGACGATGATTCAAAATTCTTGTACATCTTCAGACTTAAGCATGCCGAGCACTCTAGTCTGGCCCATTAGTTATTGTGTAGCTGTGTGTGTGTGTGTGTGTGTGTGTGTGTGTGTGTGTGTGTGTGTGTGTGCGCATTCATACATGCATGCATGCGTGCATGCATTTTAATTAATATATGAACATAGTCCTACACATATCAATTTTTAAATTATAATTGTAATCTATATTACTTGTACCCATCAGCATAGATGTCATTTCCACCACAGAGTGAAGCGTGATGGAAATGACTGTGCTGGAAATGACATTTCGACAGTATTTTGTGAAAAATTGCAAGACACCTTGACATATTAGCTGTGACTTGAGAGCTACCATATGATGCATGCAAAATACACTGATATAACTTTTAAAAAATCTCTCCTCTTACAGACTTCCACGAAGGTACAGCACATTTGGAAATTACCTATAGTAAAAATATTATCTGCTCAAGCAATATTTACCTAGGTTTTTCATCAATAGTTGTACATAAATATGTACATCTCCTCCACATTAGTCATGTGCTCTGTTGTCACTGTCCATTTCTATAGCAACCATCTTCTAAAAAAAAAATCCCCCATACAGACTTTCTGGCAGGAAATGGTATTGCTGTGGTGGAAATGATGGTTATACTGTGTAACAGCTACATGTTGTGTAATGAAAAAAGGGTAAGTAAAAAATAATAAGAAGAAGAAGAAGGATAGGCGGCACGGTGGTGTAGTGGTTAGCACTGTCGCCTCACAGCAAGAAGGTTCTGGGTTTGAGCCCAGTGGCCAACAGGGCCTTTCTGTGTGGAGTTTGCATGTTCTCCCCGTGTCTGTGTGGGTTTCCTCCAAGTGCTCCGTTTTCGCCCACAGTCCAAAGACATGCAGGTTAGGTTAATTGGTGGCTCTAAATTGACCGTAGGTGTGAATGGTTGTTTATCTCTCTGTGTCAGCCCTGCGATGACCTGGCGACTTGTCCAGGGTGTACCCCGCCTCTCACCCATAGTCAGCTGGGATAGGCTCCAGCTTGCCTGCGACCCAGCACAGGATAAGCGGCTACAGATAATGGATGTATAATAATAATAATAATAATGACAACTGTCTCATTAAATACTAAAATTACTTTTGATTGTTTGAATATTACTATATTCTTGTACATTAATAGTTTTCAGATAATCACATTTTTAAACTTTATTTTCATTGCTAAAGTTTAGAAGTCTGGGTATGGGACGAGAGCAAAACAGTGATCTTGAAGCCTTGAAGGATGTTGAAAAGTAAGAAAAAATAATAGTGGGCAGATGGTGAAAAGTTTCTAAGATGGTTTTATTGTTAAAGTGAAAGGGAATTATCCAATATATATATATATATCTCATCTCATTATCTGTAGCCGCTTTATCCTGTTCTACAGCGTCGCAGGCAAGCTGGAGCCTATCCCAGCTGACTACGGGCGAAAGGCGGGGTACACCCTGGACAAGTCGCCAGGTCATCACAGGGCTGACACATAGACACAAACAACCATTCACACTCACATTCACACCTACGGTCAATTTAGAGTCACCAGTTAACCTAACCTGCATGTCTTTGGACTGTGGGGGAAACCGGAGCACCCGGAGGAAACCCACGCAGACACGGGGAGAACATGCAAACTCCACACAGAAAGGCCCTCGCCGGCCACGGGGCTCGAACCTGGACCTTCTTGCTGTGAGGCGACAGCGCTAACCACTACACCACCGTGCCGCCCCAATATATATATATTTTTTATTTTTTAAAATATGACCAAAGAGCATGAAGCCTTTGGAGGCTTGTATTCTTGGAACTACCCATAAACTGCCATCCTTTACCATCTGCCATCACAAGAACCTAAGGCTCAATCAGACATGTTCTTTTTTTTCTTTTTAGTTTAGTTAGAAACTAACCTCAGAAGTTAAATTGCATATCATCATCTTTATCATATTTTGGTGTCTGGACTTAATTTTGTTTACTGACTGCGGCCACAAATTAAAGGCCAACAAACAGACTGCATCTATGTGAATGTTAAAACCACCAAACAGCTTTTTTTGGTCTATATTGTAAAGGATTATATAAATTTGATGTCCAAACCCATGATTTACACTCTATGCCATGATGAAAACTGCTTTTGAGCAGACATAAGCTTGATCTCCTTAGGAATGTTTGCAGTTGTTGCTGCTGATGCTAGTGTTTGGCTTTTCTGAATGAAGTGACCATTGAGAAGTGAGCATCCTTTTCTTGCTGTTCTCCTTCTCTACCAACAGGTGGCTCTATTATATCAGAAAAACATTTTCACAATCCAGAAGTTCAATTACCAAAACTGTCTTGTGTTCTTGACATTGTGTTCATCTCATCTCATTATCTCTAGCCGCTTTATCCTGTTCTACAGGGTCGCAGGCAAGCTGGAGCCTATCCCAGCTGGCTACAGGCGAAAGGCGGGGTACACCCTGGACAAGTCGCCAGGTCATCACAGGGCCGACACATAGACACAGACAACCATTCACACTCACATTCACACCTACGGTCAATTTAGAGTCACCAGTTAACCTAACCTGCATGTCTTTGGACTGTGGGGGAAACCGGAGCACCCGGAGGAAACCCACGCGGAAACGGGGAGAACATGCAAACTCCGCACAGAAAGGCCCTCGCTGGCCACAGGGCTCGAACCCGGACCTTCTTGCTGTGAGGCGACGGCGCTAACCACTACACCACCATGCCGCCCTGATGTTGTGTTATGAGTTATAATACATAGGTTTAGGTTTTGTATTGCATTTTACTGTTCATGTCTTTGCCATACCATTTGACAAATTACATCATGACTAACCATGGGCGTAGTGGACACGGGGTACGCGGGGGACATGTCCCCCGCACTTCTCGTATTTGTGCCCTCTGTCCCCTGCACTTTTTACAGCCATTACAACCACTCAATTCATTTTTAACATGTGGAAATGCGTTTTTCCGAGCCGCCTCTAAACGCATCATGAGCAGGCAGAGCTAAGGCGGCAAACAAACACCGCTGTCGTGTGTGATCAGAGACACTTTAGAAAATATTGTATGAGTATCTTTGGTGTGATTCAGATCTGGGCAGTGCTTCTGTATGTTCAGCAAACCAGCCAAGAGGCTAAAGACTTTAGACGTTTTTTTCCAAACAAACCGTGTAAGTTGAGTAATGCTGTTGAATGTAGATAATGTTTAGCTAAAAGATGACAAATAGATGTCAATTTAGTTAGTTAAGCTAGCTAGCTAACTTAGAGGCGGTAGTAACTACGTAGTTACATTTACTCCATTACATTTACTTGAGTAACTTTTTGGATAAATTGTACTCTTAAGAGTTGTTTTGTTGCAAAATACGTTTTACTTTTACTTGAGTAATATTATTCTAAAGTAACAATACTCTTACTTGAGTAACTTTACTATTTTGGCTCCTCTAAGATTACTCACTTCTGGGTAGAAAATAAGAATATAAATGTATTTGTGTTCCTTTGACTGTTATTTTTGTAAAGATTTAATTTATTTTTTTGTGGTAGTTGAAGTTTAAAGTACATGAATTTGCTGATTATTATTACTGTATTCCTAATTCTATTTCAAAATGTTGCTTTCCACATATTTTTTAATCTTTATTGCCACAATAGAAAGAGCAGGGTGACAGAGGAGACAGTGGACCAGAGGCCAACAGGGATGATTATGCAGGGTCACAGGTGAGAAGAGAATATAACTAGCTGTCACTACTATTCTTAATTTTATTTATAAATTTTACTTTATAGATTTTGACTTTAGATTTTGATAGTATATCATTTTAAGGAACTAAAGTTGGTTCCCTGGTGCTGTGCTGTTTGTGGTTCTTTAGCTGCTAAGGAGAGGTGCAATTGAATGCGAGAGGATGATAAATCACTCAATAGACCTCTGAACAATTTGATCCCCCTCACTTCTAAAATGATGGCTACGCCCCTGTGACTAACAGTAAACATCAGAAATATGTCCAATAACGCTGTTGCAGCAATTCAATAGAGTCTAACACAGGCACATGCCTATACTCTATATTGTGGAAGAACTAAATTTTCCCATTTAAAGGTGCAGTATGTAGGATTTAGGAGACTCTATTAGCAGAAATGGAATATAGTATTCGTACAGTGGTGCTTGAAAGTTTGCGAACCCTTTAGAATTTTCTATATTTCCGCATAAATATGACCTAAAACATCATCAGATTTTCACACAAGTCCTAAAAGTAAAGAGAACCCAATTAAACAAATGAGACAAAAGTATTATACTTGGTCATTTATTTATTGAGGAAAATGATCCAATATTACATATCTGTGAGTGGCAAAAGTATGTGAAACTCTAGGATTAGCAGTTAATTTGAAGGTGAAATTCGAGTCAGGTGTTTTCAATCAGTGGGATGACAATCAGGTGTGAGTGGGCACCCTGTTTTATTTAAAGAACAGGGATCTATCAAAGTCTGATCTTCACAACACATGTTTGTGGAAGTGTATCATGGCACAAAGGAGATTTCTGAGGACCTCAGAAAAAGCATTGTTGATGCTCATCAGGCTGGAAAAGGTTACAAAACCATCTCTAAGAGTTTGGACTCCACCAATCCACAAAGGACCCCAGGGTAACTTCTAAGCAACTGAAGGCCTCTCTCACATTGGCTAATGTTCATGAGTCCACCATCAGGAGAACACTGAACAACAATGGTGTGCATGGCAGGGTTGCAAGGAGAAAGTCACTGCTCTTCAAAAAGAACATTGCTGCTCATCTGCAGTTTGCTAAAGATCATGTGGACAAGCCAGAAGGCTATTGGAAAAATGTTTTGTGGACAGATGAGACCAAAATAAAACTTTTTGGTTTAAATGAGAAGCGTTATGTTTGGAGAAAGGAAAACAGTGCATTCCAGCATAAGAACCTTATCCCATCTGTGAAACATGGTGGTGGTAGTATCATGATTTGGGCATGTTTTGCTGCATCTGGGCCAGGACGGCTTGCCATCATTGATGGAACAATGAATTCTGAATTATACCAGCGAATTCTAAAGGAAAATGTCAGGACATCTGTCCATGAACTGAATCTCAAGAGAAGGTGGGTCATGCAGCAAGACAATGACCCCAAGTCGTTCTACCAAAGAATGGTTAAAGAAGAATAAAGTTAATGTTTTGGAATGGCCAAGTCAAAGTCCTGACCTTAATCCAATCGAAATGTTGTGGAGGGACCTGAAGCAAGCAGTTCATCTGAGGAAACCCACCAACATCCCAGAGTTGAAGCTGTTCTGTACGGAGGAATGGGCTAAAATTCCTCCAAGCCGGTGTGCAGGTCTGATCAACAGTTACCGGAAATGTTTGCAGTTTAGTTGCAGTTATTGCTGCACAAGGGGGTCACACCAGATACTGAAAGCAAAGGTTCACTTACTTTTGCCACTCACAGATATGTAATATTTTATCATTTTCCTCAATAAATAAATGACCAAGTATAATATTTTTGTCTCATTTGTTTAACTGGGTTCTCTTTATCTACTTTTAGGACTTGGGAAAATCTGATGATGTTTTAGGTCATATTTAATCAGAATCAGAATTACTTTATTAATCCCCAGAGAGAAATTCAAATTTGCTACCAAGCTCCTGAATCAGAGAAGTAAACATGTCTAAAAATAGAAGATAAAATCATCTGAAAAAAGAATAAATAAAATAAATTTAAATAAGTTCAATAACTTAAGTAAAAGGAAAATGAAGTGATTTTATATACAATTATTCCTATATACATATATTGCACCTGGATTAAGGATACAGTATACATGGTAAGACAGTGTACAACAGTTATACAGTCACATTGTACAGCTTGACTGCAACAGGTAGGAATGATTTCCTGTGTCTCTCAGTTGTGCAGTGTGGAAGAATCAGCCATTTACTGAACGTGCTCCTGTGGCTGATCAGCTCCTCATGTAGAGGGTAGGAAGGACAGTCTAAGATTGTTTTTATTTTGGACAGTGTCCTCTTCTCCAACACCACTGTCAAAGAGTCCAGTTCCACGCCTACAACATGGCCGGCCTTCCTGATGATCTTTTTGAGTCTGTTAGTGTCCTTCACTTTCAAGCCGCTGCCCCAGCAGACAACAGTGTACAGGATGGCACTGGCCACCACAGACTCATAGAACATCCGCAGCATCGTTCGGCAGATGTTGAAGGATCTCAGCCATCTCAGAAAATGGAGACGGCTCTGGCCCTTTTTGTATACTGTGTCCACATTTTTGGACCAGTCCAGTTTATTATCCAAGTACACCCCCAGGTATTTATATTCCTCCACCACATCCACACTGACCCCTTGGATGTTAACAGGGTTCACCGGAGCCCTGATTCTCTTCAGATCAACCACCAGTCCTTTCGTCTTCATCACATTGAGCTGTAGGTGGTTCATCCTGCTCCACGTGACAAAGTTGTCCACCACCATCCTGTACTCACTCTCATCATCACCAGTAATATGTCCAACCACTGCAGAGTCATCAGAAAATTTCTGGAGGTGGCAGGTCTCCGTGCAGTAGTTGAAATCAGTGGTGTAGAGAGTGAAAAGGAAAGGAGAAAGGACAGTCCCTTGTGGAGCCCTGGTGTTGCTGATCACTCTGTCCGACACACAGCACTGCAAGCGCATGTACTGTGGTCTGCCAGTCAAATAATCCAGGACACCAGTGGGGCATCCACCTGCATCGCTGCCAACTTCTCACCCGGGGTCAAGAAGTGGTTGGACCATAGGCTGGATCTACTCCAGGATGAGTCTCTCAAGGGTCTTCATGATGTGTGATGTCAATGCCATGGGCGTGTAGTCTTTGAGGTCACTGGGACGCGGCTTCTTTGGTACAGGGACGAGGCATGATGTCTTCCACAGCACGGGGACCCTCTGAAGACCCAGGCTCATGTTGAAGACATGCTGAAGTACTCCACTTAGCTGGAGGGCACAGGTCTTCAGGGCTCTGGGGCTAACACCATCCAGGCCTGCTGATTTTCCTGCATGGAGTCTCTTCAGCTGTCTTCTCACTTGCTCCTCTCTGATGATTGGTGTGGAGGTGACAGGTGGGGGAGGGATGAAGGTGTTTCTTGGGAGGCGGGGTCCTCAGCCAGGGGGTCTGTTGAGGAGGTGCAAGCGAGGTCCTGAAATGGGGATGAGGTTGGGCAAGAAGAGGCGGGGAGGGGAGAGAATGTGAAGTGTGTGGTTGTAGCCATCCCGCAGAAGAATGGTGGTGGTGGGTTGGGGTCACGCCATCAAATCTGTTGAAGTAAAGATTCAGCTCATTTGCCCTTTCCACATTGCCATCCACTCCTTCACTATTGGTTGGCTTGTAACCAGTGATGGTCTTCATTCCACTCCACACCTCTCTTATGTTGTTCTGTTGGAGTTTCCACTCCAACTTCCTCCTGTACTTTTCCTTGGCCTCCCTGATCATTGCTCTCAGTTCACGCTGTACTCCTCGCACCTCCTCCTTGTTGCCGGCTCTGAAAGCTCTCTTCTTCTCATTTAAGAGGGCTTTGATGTCCTTTGTTACCCATGGCTTGTTGTTGGGGTAACAGCTGACAGTCCTAGCTGGGACAATGGTGTCCACACAGAAGTTGATGTAGCCCGTGATGCACTTTGCGAGCCTATCAATGTCGTCTCCTTGGGGCTCACACAGCGTCTGCCAGTCTGTCATCTCGAAGCATCCCTGCAGTGTCTCGTTGGCCTCGTCTGTCCATCTCCTCACTATCTTTGATGTGGTGGGCAGTCTCTTCACCAGAGGCACATAGCAGGGGGAGAGGTAAATCAGGTTGTGGTCTGACCTGCCCAGTGGGGGGGAGGGGGAAGAGCTGTAAGCCTCTTTAACATTAACATACAACAGGTCTATTGTTCTTTCCTCTCTGGTAGGACAGTTCACAAATTGGGTGAAAGTGGAAAGTGTTTTGTCCAAATTAACATGATTAAAGTCACCTGAGATAGCAATGAATGCACTCGGGTGTTGAGTCTGTAGCTGGGCTATTGCAGAGTGAATAGTGTCACAAGCAGTGTTCGGGTTTGCAGAGGGGGGAACATAAACAGCTACCATGATAACATTAGAAAACTCCCTGGGCAGATAATATGGACAAAGTCCAACAGCACACAGTTCAACATCCGAGCTGCAGATGCACTCCTTCACGGTGATGTGAGCTGGGTTACACCACCGGTTGTTCACAAGAACTGCAAGCCCTCCCCCTTTGCACTTACCACTCCTGGCACAGTCTCTGTCTGCACGCACCATGTGGAAGCCCTTGATTGTAGCGTTGTCATCAGGAACATCCCGGTGCAGCCATGTCTCCATGAAGCACATTAAACTGCACTCCCGATACTCCGTCTGACTCTGGGCCAGTGCCGTCAGCTCGTCCACTTTATTCCCAAGGGACCTCACGTTCCCCATGATAATAGAGGGGAGACACAGCTTATAAGATTTTTCAATAAGCTTCCGTTGTCTCAAAGCCACCCTCTTCCTCCGTAGCTTCTTATTTCCTCTGCATCCTCTGTGTTTTCCACCAAATTACAGCAGGGATCTATTCCTGTCTTGTCGCTAGAGTGGCCGGCTTCAGTTTGATCAGCTGGTCCCTGGTGTAAACAATGTGGGTGGCGTGGAGTTGTTGCGTCGCTGCGCTGAAAAAAAGTTTTGCGACTGCGAGCAAAAACATCAAAACTCTTGCAACCTTCATAGTGGCTTGATTACAGTGTTATGGTTAAAGGAGAAAAATAGAAAAAAAAAACAAAAACCCAAAGATAAGACAAGTAGAAAAAATAGAAAATAGAGAAAAAGGATCAGGAACATTCGTCACAGGCTGCATGCGAGCTGGCGCATGCGCACTGCAGAAATATAGAAATATAGAAAATTCTAAAGGGTTCACAAACTTTCAGGTACCACTGTAATTATGTTTTCATTAGTGTATAATTACTATCACAGGTTTATTGGAAACCCACCCAAAACAATTGAAATGTTGATGAGCCTAACAGCCACAAAGATAAACAAACAAACAAACAAACAAACAAACAAACAAACAAACAAACAAACAACTGGTCATGCATGCACTGCCAATGGGACAAAATTGCTGGTGTAAAACTGCATCTCTGCAGACAAATATTATTGCACTTAACAGCCACCATAGGTTCTAATACATGCTTGGAAAGGGAGGGGTGACAAAGTTTTCAGTTGGTTGCAATCTGCAACCTCACCACTAGATAACACTAAATCTTACACAGTGCACCTTTAATGACATGGTGCATCAAAAAAGGCTTGAGAGAGATTGGTTGAGATTCCATGTGCATCTCTGTGGCAGCGGGGGCGTGGTCAAGCGACAGTCTGTGAATAGAAGGCGGAGTCAGGGAAGGTAAGTGGCAGAATCACTGCACCTGATGGGAATTAACCTGTGTTTGTGTGTCTTCCCCAGTGATCGCGCCCTATAAGAGGAGAGGGAGAGCAGAGGAAGGGAGCTCTCCCCAACCTGGACACTTGTGTGCGTGTGTGTGTATGTGTGTGTGTGGGTGAGCAAAATAAGATGCTGAAAAGTGCAATAAAAGTTTTTGTGAGAACTCAGTTCTGGCCTGCTGTGCTTCTGTGCTCCACTCACTTTCAACGATTTCTACAGTGGTGCTGAAACCCGGGACGGAGTACAGAAGAGAACAGCCTCATGGAGTCCTCCCCCTTCAAGGACCTGGTCCATGCACTCGCCATGGCCCAACAGAGCCAGCACCAGGCACTGGCCGCCCTCCAGAAGGAGCAGGAACAACGGTTCGAAGCCATGGTGCTGGCACAGCAAGAAGATCGCCAGGCGTTCCGGCACCACCTCGTGTCAGCGGGGTCCACCATCACCACCGCTGCAGACCCTCCCCACCTCACCCTAACGAAGATGGGTCCACATGACAACCCTGAAACCTTCCTTGCTCTTAAATATATTACGTTCATTATGTCTTCTTCTTAAATCAAAATAATTAGTTTTTCTTTTGTTTCAGACATGTAAAAGCTTTTTTACCTTTACCTGACATGTTTCGACGGTGTAACTTCCGTCTTCATCAGAGGGTCACCCGGATGTTGGTGTGTGACGTGCCTTTATAATCAGCTGATGTTGTGGAGGCGTGACCTCCCTGCCAATATTGACAGGTAGGTCACGCCTCCCGCTGTGGACAGCATCGGATCAATCACTTACAACCTGTCTAAAGCGCTTGCGGAGATAATCAAACCACTACTGGGCCAAACAGAACAACACTGCAAAAATTCAAAACAACTAGCAGAACAACTCAGTAAGATAAAAGTGGAAAAGGATGAAATATTAATATCACACGACATTGTCTCCCTATTCACAAAAACACCGGTGGAAGCTACACTGAGAATCGTACGACAGCGCCTCAAGACAGACAAGACTCTCAAGAAACGTACACAGTTATCAGTAGAAGACATCAGTCAACTGCTCAGTTTCATTGCCACATCCACATACTTCCAGTTCCGCGGAACAATATACAGGCAGAAGGAGGGGTTTGCGATGGGGGACCCACTCTCCGCCATAATGTGCGGCTTCTTCATGGAACACCTTGAAAGAGAGGCTATTACATCTGCCCCAGAAGAATGCAGGCCCACATTATGGAGGAGGTATGTAGATGACATCCTGGAGAAAGTGAAAGTCGGACGCACCCAACAATTGACAGATCACCTCAACTCTATAGACGACACCGGCAACATAAAATTCACGCACGAAGAGGAAACAGAAAAATCAATAGCGTTTTTGGACATAAAAATTCACCACACAGACGACGGAGACATCAAAATAACAATCTACAGAAAACCGACACACACTGATCAATATCTGCTCTGGACGTCCGAACACCCCATCGCACACAAACTGTCAGTTGTCAGAACACTCTACGAACGTGCATCAATCATAACCGACCCCACAGAACGTACAACAGAAGAACAACACATACGCCAAGCTCTGATCACATGTCAATATCCACCATGGGCCATACACAAAGGCGCACAACAAGTGAAAACAAAAGAAAAGACGCAGGAAAAAGGAAGAAAACAGACAACCCAAAAACAGGAAAGTAAAGCAGTAGTGACTCTACCGTATGTCAGAGGAGTCACAGAACAAATCCAAAGAGCCATGAAAAAACACAACATACAAACACCCGTGAAACCACACACCAAACTACGACAGCTACTAGTTCACCCTAAGGACAAAATCGACCAAAACAGTAAATGTAATGTCATATATGAAATACCATGCCTGTCATGCAATAAAACCTACATTGGGGAGACAGGAAGGAGTTTTAGCATACGAAAAAAGGAACATAAAAAAGAATGTGAAAAAGAAACAGAACAGAGACAAACAAGAGCAATAAAAGAAAAGGCTATGCAAGAGAACCTGAAATCAGCAATAACAGACCACTGCAGAAGGGAAAATCATATAATGGACTGGGACAATGCTCAGATCATACAGCAAGAGAACAACAGATACCACCGTTGGATCAAGGAGTCAATAGAAATCAGAAAGCGTAGCCCAAGAACAATAAACAGGGATGAGGGGGCATACATGCTCTCCCACACCTGGAGCGCCGTCCTGAGGGGGCAACACTGACAGCGGGAGGCGTGACCTACCTGTCAATATTGGCAGGGAGGTCACGCCTCCACAACATCAGCTGATTATAAAGGCACGTCACACACCAACATCCGGGTGACCCTCTGATGAAGACGGAAGTTACACCGTCGAAACATGTCAGGTAAAGGTAAAAAAGCTTTTACATGTCTGAAACAAAAGAAAAACTAATTACTTCCTTGCTCTTTTTGAGCAGGCAGCAGAGGCATGGGGTTGGCCGGTGGAACAGCGCGCGGCATGCCTCCTCCCCCTGCTAACGGGTGTGGTGCAGCTGGCCGCGCTACAGCTCCCCGCCAACAGCCGGCTGGTCTACGCTGACCTGCACAGGGCCGTCCTCCAACGTGTGGGGCGCACCCCGGAGCAGCAACGGCAGCACTTCCGCGCGCTGTGCCTGGAGGAGGTCGGCCGGCCGTTTGCGTTTGGCCAGCAACTCCGGGACACCTGCCGGCAGTGGCTGAGGGCCGACAACTGCGACACCGAGGGAGTCATCGACCTGGTGGTGCTGGAACAATTCATCCCCCGACTTCCGGAAGGAACAGCAGAGTGGGTCCAGTGCTATCGCCTGGCATCACTGTATCAGGCCATCGTGCTGGCGGAGGTCCATATGACGGCTGTTCCGACTGCAGGACAGCGTGTCTCCTCTTCTCCCCTCTTTTTTCTCTCTCTCTCCCCTTCTGTTCCTCGTCCTCACCCCATTCCCCCACCGTGGAGGTGGGGGCCGGCTCCACCCCAGCCGGCCCGCCGCACTTGTGGTGCCCTACCATTTCCTACTTCTGTGTCTGTGTCAGGTGAGTGAGCTCCAGAACACCGGTGCAGAGGGAGAGCCTGGGCCAGTATGCTGGCGCTGCGGGGAGCCGGGGCACCTCCAGCATCAGTGCTCGGCGATGGAGGTGGGCACAGTGGTCCGAATATCCGACGCACCAGGGACCACCCTCGATCAGGCTGGAGCGTATCGCATACCAGTGAGTATCCAAGGGGATATGTATCAGGCTTTGGTGGACTCCGGCTGTAATCAGACCTCAATCCACCAAAGCCTGGTGCAAGACGAGGCATTGCGGAGAGCATAATTGGTGAAGGTGTTGTGTGTGCACAGGGATGTTCACAACTACCCTTTGGTGTTGGTCCACATTCTATTTCGAGGGGAGAAATTTAGAGTACCCACTTGATAATTTTGGGGACTGACTGGCCGGGATTTAGGGAATTAATGGCACATTTAGTGAAGAGTGGGGCCTGCCATAATTTAGTGGGGGGAGGTCCCGGTGTGGTATTGGTGGGAGAAGCTGTCACAGAGCTGTCTACGTCATCACTTCGTCAGAGTGAGGAGCAGCAGGCTCCTCCTCCCTCTCTCGGGGAATCCCTCGCGGATTTCCCGTTGGAGCAGTCATGAGACGAAACTCTGCGGCATGCATTTGACTAAGTGAGAGTAATCGATGGTCAAACACTCCAGCCAAATGCCACCCCGTCCTTCCCCTATTTCTCCATTATGAAGGATAGGTTATACCAAGTGACGCAGGACACTCAGACTAAGGAACCGATAACACAGCTTTTAATCCCAAAGAGCCACCGGGAATTTATATTCCAGGCAGCTCACTTTAATCCCATGGCCGGACACTTGGGGCAGGATAAGACACCAGCCCGAATAATGGCCTGGTTCTATTGGCCAGGGATTTGCGGCGATGTCCATAGGTGGTGTACGGCGTGCCGCGAATGCCAGTTAGTAAATCCTGCGGCCATTCCAAAAGTGCCTTTGCGCCCTCTGCCATTAATCAAGACCCCGTTCGAAAGAATTGGGATGGATCTCGTCGGGCCATTAGATCGGTCAACACAAGGATATCGCTTTATTTTAGTTCTGGTGGACTATGTAACACGATATCCGGAAGCAGTGCCTCTTCGCAATATCTCAGCATGTAGTATTGCAGAAGCACTCTTCCGCGTCATCTCCCGAGTCGGAATCCCCAAAGAGATTCTGACTGATCAAGGCACTACGTTTATGTCACGCACACTGCATGAACTGTATGGGTTACTGGGAATTAAGCCTATCCGCACCAGCATTTATCACCCACAAATGGATGGCTTAGTCGAACGGTTCAATCGCACCCCCAAGAACATAATTTGGAAATTTGTAAGCGAGGACGCACGCAACTGGGATAAATGGCTCGAGCCCATGTTATTCGCAGTGCAAGAGGTCCCGCAAGCCTCCACGGGGTTCTCCCCATTCGAATTATTATATGGGCATAAGCTGCGTGGCATTCTAGATGTGCTGCGTGAAAATTGGGAGGAGGGACCTTCAACAAGTAAAAATGAAATTCAATATGTTATCGACCTGTGTGCCAAACTCCACACACTCATGCACCTAACCCAGGAGAATTTGCGGCAGGCCCAAGAACATCAAGTCTGTCTGTACGACAGGGCCACGTGCCTTAGGGAATTCACACCGGGAGATAAAGTACTCGTGTTGTTGCCCACGTCGAGCTCCAAATTGATCGTCAGGTGGCAAGGACCCTTTGAGGTCACACGACAAGTCGGGGACGTCGATTATGAGGTGAGGCGAACGGACAGGGGTGGGGCGTTACAGATTTACTACCTCAATCTGTTAAAACTTTGGAATGAGGAGGTCCCTGTGGCATTGGTGTCGGTGGTTCCAGAGAAGGCGGAGCTGGGGCTGGAGGTTCAAAAAGGAAAATTGACATCGCCCACCGCTCCGGTCCCCTGTGGAGACCACCTCTCCCTGACCTAACTCACGGAGGTCGCCCAGTTGCAGACTGGGCTGCATACTTGGATGATATTATCATTTATAGTAATGACTGGCCGCAGCACTTAGAACACCTGAGGGCCATCCTTAGGTCGCTGAGGCAAGCGGGGCTCACAGCCAACCCGAAGAAGTGTGCGATTGGGTGGGTGGAAGCAGGGCCGTTGACAGCTTTGGCTGGGCCCGGGACAAAATAATCTGAGTGGGCCCCCCCCCCAAATAATCTGAGTGCCCCCCCACACACACACATCGACACACAGCAACCACCCACACCCAACCCCTCTTTTCACAGTCTCCATTCACTCCAACCCTTAAATAACAGGTATTCCAAGCCCATTATAACAGTCAACCATTTTATTTCAACATTTCAACATATTTACAGTTTGAACATTTCCTTAGTCTGCAACTATTCAGGTGCGAAATGCAATGCGCCGGACTTTTGCTGTGGCAAAGTCGTCAATAAAGTCATTGAAGTCCAGCTTCTTTGCAAGTTCGCGCTCTATAGAGAGCATAGCCAGCCCATTGAGCCTCTCCTGTGACATGTTTGAGCGCAGGTAGTTAATAAACCAATATGATTGTTTACGGGATGGAACTGGGCCTCAATGAGAACGGAGTTATGGCTTTCCCAAAATCTGAACATAGAAGCATCACCACTAGTGATGTGTACAGTGAGTTTTTCAGTGTATTTTTTTGTCTTGTTTTTCATAAACGTCCTTTCCGTACTCGATTTAGAATGTTACAAAAAAAATTGACAGCCTCCCAACCACGTAACATTAGCCTATCTGACCTGGGGGCTGACACGTTTATTACGGATAAACCAAAAGGATTACAACGTTCCCTGGATATAGAACTGGACCGAGAAGATTTCAAAATCTTAACGTGTCAGCAACAACAATAAAACAGAGGTTGTTTTATTCATTTAGGGCTTATTAGGCTACTTTCATTAATTGCGCTTTTCATACAGGCCTATCATTTTTCACTTGAGCAAGGGAATTGTTTGAAGAGTATCCAGTCTAAGCGAAGTTTAATGTTTTGCAACAGACTAACCTCAAAACACCCCATTTATAGCCCATTCGTTACATTAAACTCTATCTAGCTGGCAATTTCACATGCCGTCGTATCTACACGGGATGATTTCCAACAAAATAAGGTTTAATTAACAAGAGGCAGCGTTCCACGGGCTTTCAGCTAACCGGAGTCCAGCTCAGCGCAGCTCAGCAAGCGTGCCTAAAACATTTGGATATGATTGTCACATACATATACACATACAAACAGCCACTCAAATCTCCACTGCCAAGCCTCTACCTCTCCAACGCCAGATCCATGTAAACAAAATGGACGATTTGGAATTACCTTATTCTATTCTATAATCGGCTGGTCAGTGCTGTACTCAATACTTAAGTGACTTACCCATCCAGTGAGGATTATTTTCTTGTTTACAAGATGCCACATCTGAGTCGCTGACAAATCCTGATTTTCTGTAAAGATAACTGTGCAGAGATTTATAAGCACGCAGTGCTTCACCACTGAACAGCGAGGGAAAGTTGATGAGGTAATCGTCTGGGTATTCCGCTGGCAGTTCAATATCCGGTCGTGAAAACTCCGTCCGGAAAGCCATAAGGGTCACAAATCTGTAGATCGTTTATTTTAGACATATATCTAGTTATCTGTTCATTAGAAAAATTAGCTGTGTAGTCCGTCGGTTGAAATTGATCCATTCTGTACACGAGTGCAGCAGTATTCAGCGGTGTTTTTGACCGACAAGATGGCGGTTGTGTACTTTCCGGTCACGTGACTGCAAGATCTCTATAGTGCCGTGTTATTTGGCGCCTTAATCAAAGACCAAACCATTTCTGCATTAGGGGTGGTAGGTGAGTTCTTGAATCTATTTTCGAAGACAATAAAGGCAAAAGAACCAGAAATCATTCATTGAATGCAAATATAGCACATTTTTCTCCCCCAAATCAACACATTTTGAAATGAAACAGAATGATTAATGGCATCTTCATGAGGGACCAGTTCTGGGCCCCCCCTCATGCCTGGGCCCGGGACAAAATACCCGGTTGTCCCCCCCTGTCGACGGCCCTGGGTGGAAGTACGGTATCTGGGCTTCCACTTGGGCAATGGGCAGGTGCGTCCCCAAATAAATAAGACAGCAGCGATTGCAGCCTGCCTGAGGCCCAAGACCAAAAAGGGGGTGAGACAGTTCCTGGGGCTGGCTGGCTACTATTGTAGGTTTATACCTAATTATTCAGACATCACCAGCCCGCTGACTGATCTCACTAAAAAGGGGGCACCAGATCCGGTCCAGTGGATGGAGCAATGCCAGCAGGCTTTCTCTGAGGTAAAGTCTGCACTGTGTGGGGGGCCACTGTTACACTCCCCTGACTTTTCTCTCCCCTTTGTTTTGCAGATAGATGCGCTGGACAGAGGGCTGGGGGCTGTTCTGTCCCAGGAGGTGGAGGGGGAGGACCGTCCAGTGCTGTACATCAGCCGGAAGCTGTTGGTGCACAAGGGCAGGTACAGCACAATAGAAAAGGAATGCCTCGCCATCAAGTGGGCAGTCCTCGCCCTCCGCTACTACCTGCTGGGGCACCCTTTCACCCTCTGTTCAGACCACGCGCTCCTGCAGTGGCTCCACCGCATGAAGGATGCCAAAGCGCGGATCACCCATTGGTATTTGGCACTCCAGCTGTTTAAGTTCGAGGTGGTCCACAGGTTGGGGGCGCAGATGGTTGTGGTGGATTTCCTCTCCCGTCAAGGGGGGGGGGGGAGTCGGCTGCAGGCCGGACGGCTCCCCAGCCTGAGTCAGGCGGTGGGGGTATGTGGCAGCGGGGGCGTGGTCAAGCGTCAGTCTGTGAATGGAGGGCGGAGTCAGGGAAGGAAAGTGTCAGAATCACTGCACCTGATGGGAATTAACCTGTGTTTGTGTGTCTTCCCCAGTGACCACGCCCTATAAGAGAAGAGGGAGAGCAGAGGAAGGGAGCTCTCCCCAACCTGGACACTTGTGCGTGTGTGTGTGTGTGTGTGTGGGCGAGCGAAATAAGATGCTGAAAAGCACAATAAAAGTTTTTGTGAGAACTCAGTTCTGGCCTGCCGTGCTTCTGTGCTCCACCCACCTTCAACTATTTCTACAATCTCATTTACCTGAGTTTACTTTTTTATTGCTGATTTGATCACATGCATCTTCTTCTCATGTGTAAAAGCTCCTGAAGGCTTAAATACCAGAATCTAGTATGTTGAAATGTTGAAGAATAAATTGTCACAAGACAGTGTTATAAATTGATGGCAATATAAACACATAATGAAGTAATAGTGGATTTGATTTTTTTTTTTAAATAGGAAAATTTCATAATATTGCTAATGAGGTCTAAGAGTAAGTACATTTAGCATTTTCATTCTACTGCATCAGATTTTCAGTGTGTCTTTCTTATTTAATCCTGTGATCCCCTTTAAAGCTCTTGTTTCATACCTGCTTTCATATTGCAGCATTACACAATGTCTTTGAGATCCATCAGGGAGAGATGAGCAAAATGTGTGAGGATGTCTAAAGAACAAATAATTCATTTCATTGACTGATGGATTTAAAAGAGAATGGAGAATCTGGCTAGACTGCAAGCAGAAGCTTTCTTTAACAGTTTTATCACACTGACTCTCTCTCTCTCTGTCATACAGTCACACACCCACACACACTCCAGCCAGCATGGAGTCATTAAAAAATCAGTGTGGGCCACCAGTCTTTGATTTCTGGGATTACCAGCCGTCTGTTTCTCCGCCTCAGTTCAATTTCAATTTTGGACTTCCTATAAAAGTGTAACTGATTTAAAATAATTTGTATAATGTTTAATTTAGAAAGTACAGCTTCATCTGGTCACAATCTCATATTCTTTTCACAGTGCTTATTTCACAGTGCATTTTCTAGTTGGTGTTGTACTCTCGGCCATTGAAACACGGTCTGCTTCGTATTTCTGCCAGTAAAGGGCTAATCAATTGTTTCTCTTTACTGCCTTGCTCTAATTTATATTGTAAATTACCATCATGGTCCTACCTTTCCAAAATAGCATTTGTCTTTTCTGACAACTTGCTTTATTCTAATTTGTTTTCGATCAGCAGCCTCGGTGGAAAGCCGTGCTGAATAGTTTCTTAATGACTTTCAGAAGCAACAGAAAGAAGCATCACTCCATCAGCCGATCTCTTCTCAAACCACTGGCTAAAGAATTTACGACTTTTCTCAGTAAATGGACATTTGAACATGATTTCAGATTTATTTTTCCCCATTTCTCAAGAAACACCAAGAAACCGAGTTTAGGAGAAAGACAAGAAAAATATTTTCTTGTAATACAATTTGAAAATGTAATACAGTATATTTGATTACATTAATGTTACTTGCAAACTATATGGCCAACAATGTTATATTTCAACCGAACATTTGACAGAAAGGTGCTATGATGTGTTAAGAAAAATATTTAATATACAGTGCACGATATTATTAATATTAGAGATGGCACGATACCACTTTTAGGGCGGCACAGTGGTTAGCACTGTCGCCTCACAGCAAGAAGGTTCTGGGTTTGAGCCCAGTGGCTGACAGGGGCCTTTCTGTGTGGAATTTGCATGTTGTCCTCATGTCTGCGTGGGTTTCCTCTGGGTGCTCCGGTTTCCCCCACAGTCCAAAGACATGCAGGTTAGGCTAATTGGTGGCTCTAAATTGACTGTAGGTGTGAGTTGTTGTTTGTCTCTGTGTGTCAGCCCTGCAATGATCTGACAACTTGTCCAGGGTGTACCCCGCCTCTCGCCCATAGTCAGCTGGGATAGGCTCCAGCTTGCCCATGACCATGCACAGGATAAACAGTAATGGACGGATGATACCACTTTTTCTTTTCCGATGATGATACTGAAACCTTGAGTATCAGCCAATACAGATACCCTTCCAAATGAATGTATTTTCTTTAAAATTTAATATATAGATTTAGGCACTGCCTAAAAGCGGCGCTCCCATCTGTTTCTGGGTTGTAGAATTTTCTTATATCATAGCCAGTCTCTTTTGTTTTATTTCTTTACTGGCTAGCACTGGCCACTAGGCGGTGTGTATGACTGGTAATTACTAACACTGACCACTAGGCGGTGTGTATGAGTTGTGGTACACGGACATGGACAAACCACAAAAAAATCGACTCGATGGGTTTACCATTTTTTCTTAGGTATGGTGCTATTAAGTTAACTATGACGTGAAACTCTTTCACACAAAAAATCACAAAATAAATGCTGTACAGTACAGCCCCAATTCCAAAAAAGTTGGGATGCTGTGTACAACGTAAACAAAAACAGAATGTGATGATTTGCAAATATTGGAAACCCTATATTTCATTGAAAATGGTACATAGACAGCATATCAGATGTTGAAACTGAGAATTTTTTTGGGGGGGGAAATATATGCTCATTTTGAACTTGATGTCAGGAACACGTTTAAAAAAAGTTGGGACAGGGATGTGTTTACCACTGTGTTGTATCACCTCTACTTTTATCAACAGTCTGAAAACATTTGGGAACTGAGGAGAACAATTGCTGTAGTTTTGAAAGTGAAATCTTGTCCCATTCTTGCCTGATATACAATTTCAGTTGCTCAACAGTTCGGGATCTCCTTTGGTGTATTTTGCACTTCATAAGGTGCCAAACGTTTTTAACTGGAGACAAGTCTAGACTCCTGGTAAGCCAGTTTAGCACCCAGACTCTTTATGGATCTACAGTGGTGCTTGAAAGTTTGTGAACCCTTTCGAATTTTCTATATTTCTGCATAAATATGACCTAAAACATCATCAGATTTTCACACAAGTCCTAAAAGTAGATAAAGAGAACCCAGTTAAACAAATGAGACAAACATATTATACTTGGTCATTTATTTATTGAGGAAAATTATCCAATATTACATATCTGTGAGTGGCAAAAGTATGTGAACCTCAAGGATTAGTAGTTAATTTGAAGGTGAAATTAGAGTCAGGTGTTTTCAATCAATGGGATGACAATCAGGTGTGAGTGGGCACCATATTTTATTTAAAGAACAGGGATCTATCAAAGTCTGATCTTCACAACACATGTTTGTGGAAGTGTATCATGACACGAACAAAGGAGATTTCTGAGGACCTCAGAAAAAGCGTTGTTGATGCTCATCAGGCTGGAAAAGGTTACAAAACCATCTCTAAAGAGTTTGGACTCCACCAATCCACAGTCAGACAAATGGACAAATGGAGGAAATTCACGACCATTGTTACCCTCCCCAGGAGTGGTCGACCAACAAAGATTATTCCAAGAGCAAGGCATGTAATAGTCGGCGAGGTCACAAAGAACCCCAGGTTAACTTCTAAGCAACTGAAGGCCTCTCTCACATTGGCCAATGTTAATGTTCATGAGTCCACCATCAGGAGAACACTGAACAACAATGGTGTGCATGGCAGGGTTGCAAGGAGAAAGCCACTGCTCTCCAAAAAGAATATTGCTGCTCATCTGCAGTTTGCTAAAGATCACGTGGACAAGCCAGAAGGCTATTGGAAAAATGTTTTGTGGATGGATGAGACCAAGATAGAACTTTTTGGTTTAAATGAGAAGCATTATGTTTGGAGAAAGGAAAACACTGCATTCCAGCATAAGAACCTTATCCCATCTGTGAAACATGGTGGTGGTAGTATCATGGTTTGGGCCTGTTTTGCTGCATCTGGGCCAGGACAGCTTGCCATCATTGATGGAACAATGAATTCTGAATTATACCAGCGAATTCTAAAGGAAAATGTCAGGACATCTGTCCATGAACTGAATCTCAAGAGAAGGTGGGTCATGCAGCAAGACAACGACCCTAAGCACACAAGTGATTCTACCAAAGAATGGTTAAAGAAGAATAAAGTTAATGTTTTGGAATGGCCAAGTCAAAGTCCTGACCTTAATCCAATCGAAATGTTGTGGAAGGACCAGAAGCGAGCAGTTCATGTGAGGAAACCCACCAACATCCCAGAGTTGATGCTGTTCTTTATGGAGGAATGGGCTGAAATTCCTCCAAGCCAGTGTGCAGGACTGATCAACAGTTATTGGAAATGCTTAGTTGCAGTTACTGCTGCACAAGGGGGTCACACCAGATACTGAAAGCAAAGGTTCACATACTTTTGCTACTCAGAGATATGTAATATTGGATCATTTTCCTCAATAAATAAATGACCAAGTATAATATTTTTGTCTCATTTGTTTAACTGGGTTCTCTTTATCTACTTTTAGGACTTGTGTGAAAATCTGATGATGTTTTAGGTCATATTTATGCAGAAATATAGAAAATTCTAAAGGGTTCACAAACTTTCAAGCACCACTGTATGCCATTATAATAAGTGTTATACGTGTAGAAAGCAGTTTGGCATTGTCTTGAAAGAAGGAAGGCCTTCCCTGAAAAATATTTTGTCTGGATGGCAGCATATTGCTCCAAAACCTGTCTATATCGTTCAGCATTAATGATGACTTCCCAGATGTACAAGCTGCCCATGTCATGTGCACTAATGCGCCCTCATACCATCACAGATGTTGGCTTTTGAACTGTGCACTGATAACAAGCCGGATGGTCCCTCTCCTCTTTAACCTGGAGGACGTGGTGTTCATTATTTCTAAAAAGAATTTCTACCTTTGATTCATCAGACCTCGGGACAATCTTCCACTTTGCCTCAGTCCATCATAAAAGAGCTCGGGCCCAGAGAAGGTGGCGGTATTTCTGGATATTGTTTATATAAGGTTTTAACTTGCATTTGTGGATACAGTAATGAACTGTTTTCACGGACGATGGTTTTCTGAAGTGTTCCTGAGCCCATACAGTGATTTCCATGACAGAATTGTGTCTGTTTTTAATGCAGTGTCATCTGAAGGCTCAAAGAGCACAGGCCTCCAGTATTGGTTCTTGGTGTTGTCCCTGCTGTACAGAGCTTTATGTGGATTCTCTGAATCTTTTAATGATATTATGTACCACAGATAACATGAAGTTATGGGAAAGGGTATTGGAGGCCAGATTGAGAAGAGAGGTAGCAATCTGTGAACAGCAGTACGGGTTTATGCCAAGGAAGAGCACATCAGATGCAATTTTTGCTTTAAGAATGTTAATGGAGAAGTACAGGGAAGACCAGAGAAAGCTACATTGTGTGTTTGTAGACCTGGAGAAAGCATACAATAGAGTGCCGAGAGATGAGTTATGGTATTGTATGAGAAAGTGTGGAGTGAATGAGAAGTATATTAGAGTGGTGCAAGACATGTATGAGAACAGTGAAACAGCAGTGAGGTGTGCAGTTGGAATGACTGAATGGTTCAAGGTGAAGGTGGGACTTCATCAAGGATCTGCTTTGAGTCCTTTCTTGTTTGCCATAGTGATGGATAGCTTGACGGACGAAGTGAGGCAAGAGTTACCATGGAACATGATGTTTGCGGATGATATTGTGATATGTGGTGAAAGTAGAAAGGAGGTTGAGCTGGGTTTGGAGAGACGGATTGCATTGGAATGAAGAGGAATGAAGGTGAGCAGGAGCAAAACAGAATACATGTGCATCAATGAGAATGGGGATGAGGGTGTAGTGAAGATGCAAGGAGTAAATGTAAAGAAACTTGGTGAATTCAAGTACCTGGGGTCAACTGTGCAGGAAAATGGGGGCTGCGATAGTGAGGTGAGAAAGCAAGTGCAGGCAGGGTGGAGCAGTTGGAGAAGGATTTCAGGAGTCATTTGTGATAGGAAAGTCCCAGCAAAAGTGAAAGGTAAGATGTATAAGACAGTAGTGAGACCAGCTGTGATGTATGGATTGGAGCAGTACCCTTAACGAAGAGACAGGAGGCAAAGTTGGAAGTGGCGGAGTTGAGGATGTTAAGGTTTGCGATGGGAGTGACAAAGTTGGACAGGATAAGGAACGAGCACATCAGAGGGACAGCACATGTGGAGAGCTTGGGAATTAAGCTCAGATGAGACTGAGATGGTATGGGCACATCCTGAGAAGAGATGCAGAGCATGTTGGAAGGAGAATGTTGAGGATGGAGCTGCCAGGCACACGAAAACGAGGAAGGCCAAAGAGGAGATGCATGGATGTGGTGAGAGAGGACACGAAAGTGGCAGGTGTGGTAGAGAAGGATGCAGAAGACAGGGAGCAATGGAGACGAAAAATCCGCTGTGGCGACCCCTAATCGGGAGCAGCCAGAAGAAGATGCATCACAGATGATGTGATCCCCAAAGTCTTTGCAATTTTACATTGAGGAATGTTATTCTTAAATTGTTGCACTGTTTGCCCATGCAGTCTTTCACAGAGCAGTGAACCTCTCCCCATCTTTACTTCTGAGAGACTCCACCTCTCTGGGATGCTCTTTTATATCTGTCAGAGCGCAGGCACTTACGGATGCAGGGGAGAGTGGGTGTGGCGCAAACTGTAGCTGTAGCCAAATCATGAGGCAGAAATCATAGTCAGGAAACAGGCATAGGTTGCTTGATCAGTAAACAGGACTATGCAGGAGAGACAAGGAAACGAGGTCAGAAAGTAACGAAAACAGTGGTCTTTATCCGGAAGTCAGTCAGGAAACCAAACAGATAGATATACTCAGGTACAGGACACAGAACAATACTTCACGAGGTGTGTTTGTGACTGCTGAGCTTATGTTAGGAAGGTGATTGCATGATAATTGGAGACAGGTGATGTAGCTAGAACTCTGGTGACGGGTGGAGCTGTGTATCGTGGGAAGTGTAGTCCGGAGCGGCCATGTTTGGAGGCTGCTCCAAACTCAGGTTTTCAGTGCTGTTACTGACAATACCCAATCATGTTACTGACCTCTTTTCAACTAACCTAATTACACAACTTTTCCAGTCTTTTGTTGCCCCTGTCCCAACTTTTTTTCTCGATGTGATGCTGGCGCTAAATTGAAAATGAGTATATATTTTTCAAAAAACAATAAAATTTCTCAGGTTCAACACACAATATGTTGTCTTTGTACTATTTTCAATGAAATATATAGGTTTTCCATGATTTGTAAATGATCACATTCTGTTTTTATTGATGTTTTACACAGTGTCCCAACTTTTTTGGAATTGGGGTTGTATAAATATAATAAAATCAATCCAAACAAAAGAAAAAAAAACAGTCAAGTCTCTTTATATGTAAGCACTTCAGGTTCCAAAAAGAAATTTCTTTTAATTTCTATTCAGTTCCAGTTCTTTAAAATAGTTGCTACTTTGATGAGTTCTTCCCAAAGACCAATAGTACTGACAAATCCAGATACTGTATGCAAACAATTTCTGAGTAGTAGTGGTACAGCATGTAGCATTGCTCCCTCACAGCTCCAGGGTCCTCAGTTTGGGTTAAGGCCAATTTATGCTGACAACCCAGTCCTCGCAGATGCCGTCGCAGACAGTGTCTGCATAGCCCCCCCACCTTCGCAGACGCTCTGCGCGCACCTTCCAAAAATTGTGACCACCGCAGAAGCCTCGCAGACAGCGTCGCAGACAAGAGGGCTCTGATTGGTCCACTCTACATCCGCTGTACATGCACTTCCGCTTCCCTACTTTCCCAGTTTGTTTTGTTTTCACGGCCGGCATTTTTAAAAACACGAGCGAAGATGGAGCAGCACGAAGAGCGGTTGATCGAGGAAGTGAGGAAGTACGTACATCTATACGACTCCAGTTCTAGTCATTATAAGTAACCGGAGGATAAACACTCCACTAACCACACCCACCAACTACTCCTAGCGATTTCGCGACTTCACGCCCCCTTGCATCATGGCAGTGAATAACATCGCGCATGCCTATTACTCCCCACTCAACGATAAATTACAACTGTCTGTGAAAAGCTATCTGCGAAAGCCTTGTCGCAAGAGCATGCAGAGGCCTTTACTCTCTGTATGGAGTTTTACACGTTCTCCAAGCTGTCTCCCCTGCTTCTTTTTTGGGCTCTCTGGTTTCCTCTTGCGTCCAAGAAAACATTCCAGGAAGTGGATTGGAGATTCTAAACTGCCCATAGGTATGAATGAATGTGTGAATACAGTTAGGCCCATAAATATTTGGACCGAAGCAACATTTTTCTAATTTTGGTTCTGTACATTACCACAATGAATTGTGAACAAAACAATTCAGATGCAGTTGAAGTTCAGACTTTCAGCTTTAATTCAGTGGGTTGAACAAAATGATTGCATAAAAATGTGAGGAACTAAAGCATTTTTTTAAACACAATCCCTTCATTTCACGGGCTCAAAAGTAATTGGACAAATTAAATAATTGTAAATAAAATGTTCATTTCTAATACTTGGTTGAAAACCCTTTGTTGGCAATGACTGCCTGAAGTCTTGAACTCATGGACATCACCAGATGCTGCGTTTCCTCCTTTTTAATGCTCTGCCAGGCCTTTACTGCAGCGGTTTTCAGTTGCTGTTTGTTTGTGGGCCTTTCTGTCTGAAGTTTAGTCTTTAACAAGTGAAATGCATGCTCAATTGGGTTGAGATCAGGTGACTGACTTGGCCATTCAAGAATATTCCACTTCTTTGCTTTAATAAACTCCTGGGTTGCTTTGGCTTTATGTTTTGGGCCATTGTCCATCTGTATTATGAAACGCCGACCAATCAGTTTGGCTGGATTTGAGCACACAGTATGTCTCTGAATACCTCAGAATTCATCCGGCTGCTTCTGTCCTGTGTCACATCATCAATAAACACTAGTGACCCAGTGCCACTGGCAGCCATGCATGCCCAAGCCATCACACTGCCTCCGCCGTGTTTTACAGATGATGTGGTATGCTTTGGATTATGAGCTGTACCACGCCTTTGCCATACTTTTTTCTTTCCATCATTCTGGTAGAGGTTGATCTTGGTTTCATCTGTCCAAAGAATGTTCTTCCAGAACTGTGCTGGCTTTTTTAGATGTTTTTTAGCAAAGTCCAATCTAGCCTTTTTATTCTTGAGGCTTATGAGTGGCTTGCACCGTGCAGTGAACCCTCTGTATTTACTTTCATGCAGTCTTCTCTTTATGGTAGATTTGGTTATTGATATGCCTACCTCCTGGAGAGTGTTGTTCACTTGGTTGGCTGTTGTGAAGGGATTTCTCTTCACCATAGAAATTATTCTGCGATCATCCACCACTGTTGTCTTCTGTGGGCGTCCAGGTCTTTTTGCATTGATGAGTTCACCAGTGTTTTCTTTCTTTCTCAGGATGCACCAAACTGTAGATTTTGCCACTCCTAATATTGAAGCAATTTCTCGGATGGGTATTTTCTGTTTACGCAGCTTAAGGATGGCTTGTTTCACCTGCATGGAGAGCTCCTTTGACCGCATGTTTTCTTCACAGCAAAATCTTCCAAATGCAAGCACCACACATCAAATCAACTCCAGGCCTTTTATCTGCTTAATTGAGAATGACATAACGAAGGAATTTCCCACACCTGCCCATGAAATAGCCTTTGAGTCAATTGTCCAATTACTTTTGGTCCCTTTAAAAACAGGGTGGCACATGTTAAGGAGCTGAAATTCCTAAACCCTTCATCCAATTTTAATGTGGATACCCTCAAATGAAAGCTGAAAGTCTGGACTTTATGTCCATGTCCATTATATAACTATAACTTGAATATGTTTCAGTAAACAGGTAAAAAAACAAAATTTGTGTCAGTGTCCAAATATATATGGACCTAACTGTATGTGTGTGCATGGTAGTCCCATTTAGTGCATATTCCCACCTCCTACCCAGTGTTCCCAGGATTGGCCTGCGACCCTGAACAGGATAAGCGGTTATGGATCATGGATGGATGGATGGATGGATGGATGATTTCTGATTAAAACAAATCAACAATTGTATAATAAAGACACTTTGAGAGTGTTAATAATACTGTACTTGATTCATTTTCAATCCTGTCATGACAGTGTCCATTCCATTCAGAAAGTCAAATTGCGAAGGATGATGGCAGGGGCGCACCTACATGGTGGAGCCCCAACATGGCTACCATTGATGACAATAGACAATCACAGCATCTCAGTAAGATCATTAGTGTGTGTGACTGCAGTTCTGCTCTCTCACTTCTCCCCACTGGTCCATCTGCTAATTGCTCATGTGAGCATGATGCAACCTCAGGCCATTTAGGACAGATATAATAAAGTTCCTGCCACTTCAGCTCTCCATGGAAATGTGTGCATGAAGTGAGGTGAAGTGAGAGGCTCGAAGTAATTACAGCTTCAGAAAGGGGAAATAAAGCAGAATGACATGATGACAAGCCACTTTATACTGTCTCTGTGTGTGTGTTCATGTACATATACAAATTTAACAAGCAGGTACACATTCGTATTACTAAGTACTCAGAAATCATTCTCCAGTTTACATTAGTTACAATACTAATTTTTTTTCTCCCCCCCCTTCCTCTCTCTCTGTCAAGGACCAGACAGGAGAGGAGCTCAAATGCACTCAAACCATAGTTTAATAATAACGGGGGGAAAGGGAGTTGGGAGAATGTGTGTGTGTGAAGTTCAGTGGCAGGAGGACTGAAAGGCAGGGATGGCTGGTGGGAGCGTCTGAGGTCTCCCATCCAAGTACTGACCAGGCCCGACCCCGCAGCTGCTTAGCAGCTGAGATCAGACGGGATCAGGCATTGTCAGAGAGGTGTGGCTGTAGGCTGACAGTACTTGGGTTTAAGGCAGTCTCCCAGCAGTAGTCCCTCAGCAGGCTGGAGTTAGTGAGCAGGCTGGAACAGATCAGATAGCAAGATAGGGGACAGAAATGCAGGGTCAGGTTACCGGGGCTGAAGAGTAGGGCTCCAGGCAGGGCTGCTCACACCGGGCTGATGGAGAGGCAGGCGAGCAGCAGGGCTGGGCAAGCTGGAGATCAGGCGAAGGTACAGGAGAGGCAGGCAAGAGGCAGAGTCGACAGGACAGAAGGCAGATCAGGTTACTGGGGCTGGAGAGCAGACAGAGTCAGATGGAACAGAATATAGTCAGGAGTCAGAGTAGTAGGAACACAGAGCAGGTTATCATGCTGGAAGTTGCAGACGATCTGACACTGAGGCTTGGGAGAACTGCAGCTTAAATACACACGGGGGGAAGCAGGTGATCGGCAACAGCCAATGACAGTCACTGAAAGTTAATAAGAGGAAGTGAGAGCGGGCGTGGCCGGTAATGCTGAGTGGAGATGTTACCTGAAGAGAGAAGCCCACAGGTAGGACCATGGCAGAACCCCCCCCCCCTCAAGGGACGGCTCCAGAAGTCCCTAGGCACAGATCCACCAAGACGGGCGGGAGGAGGGTCAGAACTCCTCTGACCGGTCAGTGTCAAAGGCCTCAGTATCTGGTTCAGAATTGGACTCGGGGACAGTAGTGGTTGGCGCATCGTCATTCCGACAAGGACCCCTTGGTCGACCCCTCCGGTTGGCCGGCTGGTCCGGATGCAGGCGATGAAAGGTGCTGATGAGGGTATGGTCTAAAATTCTCCCAGCAGGAACCCACATCCTATCCTCAGGACCATAGCCTTCCCAATCCACCAGGTATTGGAGGCCCCTGCCCCTGCGGCGTGACTTCAGCAGTCACCGGACGGAGTAGACCGGGCCACCATCGATGAGACGAGGAGGAGGAGGAGAAGGTGCAGCTGGGACCAGCAGGCTCTCGTGCACTGGCTTAATCTTTGAGATGTGGAAGGTGGGGTGCACTCTCATAGACTTGGGCAGTCGGAGCCGGACAGCAGACTGGCTGATTATCCTCTGGATCGGAAATGGTCCGACGAACCGAGGTGCCAGCTTACGAGACTCCACCTGGAGGGGCAGGTCCTTGGCTGACAACCACACCTTCTGGCCCACCCGGTAGGTGGGCGCAGGCGTCCTCTGCTGGTTGGCTCCAATGGAGTAGCTGGTGACTGACTTGAGGAGTGCAGCGCGGGCTTGAGACCAGGTGCGGCGGCATCGGCGTGCATAGGTGAGGGCAGACGGGCAGGTGACCTCTCCCTCCTGGCTGGGGAACAGGGGTGGTTGGTAGCCATACATGCAGTGGAATGGAGACAGTCCAGTGGCTGAGCTGGTGAGGGAGTTGTGAGAGTATTCCACCCACAGCAGGTGCTCACATCAGGCCCTAGGGTTGCGTGACGCCATGCACCGAAGTGCCTTCTCCAACTCCTGGTTAGTCCGCTCAGACTGGCCATTGGACTGGGGTCGGAATCCGGAGGTGAGGCTGGCAGTGGCCCCGAGCAGGTGACAGAATTCCTTCCAGAAAGAAGAGGTGAATTGCGGCCCACGGTCCGAAACGATGTCCCTGGGCAGCCCATGGATGCGGAAGACCTGCTGCAGGACGATCTGGGCGGTCTCTTTGACCGACGGTAGTTTTGGGAGGGGAACAAAGTGTGCCATCTTGCTAAAATGGTCCACGATGGTGAGTATGACAGTCATCCCATTAGAAGGGGGTAGACCCGTAACAAAATCCAGGGAAATGTGGGACCAGGGTCGCATAGGCACGGGCAGAGGCTGGAGCAAATCGGCAGGAGGCCGGCTGGAGGACTTATTCTGATTACAGGTAGGGCAGGCTCGGACGAAGTCTCGCACATCCCTGCTCATAGATGGCCACCAGAACCGTTGGGCGAGCAGGTGGTAGGTGCGAGTGGAACCAGGGTGGCAGGCTAGACAGGAGTCGTGTCCCCATTGTATAACCTGGGATCGCAGGTCTTCAGGAACAAAGAGGTGACTTGCAGGGCATGCACTGGGGCTGGGTTGGTCACGGAGGGCTTCCTGCACTCGTTCTTCGATGTCCCAGGTCAGAGCAGCAACGATACAGGGGTCAGGTAGGATGGGAGCCGGATCCTTGGAGGAGGCCTCATCCTTCTGGAACTGGCGGAAGAGTGCGTCAGGCTTGGTGTTGCGAGATCCGGGCCGGTATGAAAGGGTGAAATTGAATCTGGTGAAAAAGAGAGCCCAGCAGGCCTGTCTGGGGTTGAGTCGTTTGGCGGTGTGGATGTATTCCAGATTCTTATGGTCTGTCTAGACCAGGAATGGGACTACGCACCCCTCCAGCCAGTGACGCCATTCCTCCAGGGCAAGCTTGACTGCCAGCAGTTCCCGGTTGCCTATGTCATAATTGCGTTCGGCCGGCAATAGCCGGCAGGAGAAGAACGCACAGGGGTGGAGTTTGTTGTCCTCCGCTGACCTCTGTGAGAGCACTGCCCCAACTCCCACATCCAAGGCGTCCACCTCAATGATGAATTGCCGCTCCGCATCTGGCATCTGGAGGACGGGAGCAGTGGTGAACCGAGCCTTGAGGGTGGCAAAGGCTTCGTTGGCAGCCGGAGTCCAGGTGAAGAGCTGTTTGGTGCTGGTCAAGGTGGTGAGGGGTGACGCAATGGTGCTGTAATTCCGAATGAATTTCCTGTAGAAATTTGCGAAGCCCAGGAACTGCTGAAGCTTCTTCCTGCTCTCTGGTACTGGCCATGAAGTCACTGCTGAGACTTTGGCAGGGTCCATCTGGATGCTCCCCTCTGCCACGATGTACTCCAGGAACACCACAGACTTGGCGTGAAACTCACACTTCTCTGCCTTGATGAAGAGGGAGTTTTCAAGGAGACGACGGAGCACTTGCTGGACATGCTGGGTGTGTTCGGACAGGGTTTTTGAGAAGATCAGGATGTCGTCGAGGAAAACGAACACGAACTTGTTCAACATATCTCGCAGGACATCATTCACCAGAGCCTGGAATACCGCTGGCGCGTTGGTAAGGCCAAACGGCATCACCCGGTATTCATAGTGACCGGTGGGGGTGTTGAACGCGGTCTTCCACTCGTCTCCCTCCCTTATCCGAACCAGGTGGTAGGCATTCCGGAGATCGAGTTTGGTGAAGATCGTGGCTCCCTGGAGCAGCTCGAAGGCGGAGGTAAGCAGTGGGAGAGGGTATCAGTTCTTGATGGTGATGTTGTTGAGACCCCTGTAATCGATGCAGGGGCGCAGGGATCCATCCTTCTTTCCCACGAAGAAGAACCCAGTGCCGGCGGGAGAAGAGGATGGACGGATGAGGCCGGCAGCCAGAGAGTCACTGATGTAGGCCTCCATCGCCTTCCTTTCCGGGGCGGACAGAGAGTAGAGACGGCTCTTGGGTGGTGCAGTGCCTGGGAGGAGATCAATGGCGCAGTCGTAGGGCCGGTGAGGAGGCAAGGAAGTAGCCTTGGTCTTGCTGAATACCTCCCGAAGGCTGTGATAACACACTGGGACATTAGTGAGGTCGGGGGCAGAGCTGGCAGGTGGAGTATGAGGGGTTAGAGTGGAGGCTCCTAAGCAGGTCCGGTGGCAGTCCTTGCCGGAAATCGATCGAGTAGTCAGCCACTGTTCGTCTGCCTTGATGAATACTCATAAGTCCTCCGGATGCCTCTACCGACGATGAGCCCAGGTCGAAGACCTTAATCATCTCTGCTGCAAACAGGGAGAAGGAGGCACACGCCGGTGTCCGGCGTTCATACTCAGCAGTCCCCCACAGGCGGGCGCGGCCAGTCAGACGAGTGATGACGAAGGCCACCTTCACTGCCTCCGACGCGAAGGTTCTGGGCTGCAGGTCGAACAGCGACCGGCAGCTGGTCAGGAAAGCACGGACTTGGGAGGGGTCACTGTCAAAACGCTCCGGACTGCCGACCTTGGGTTCCGGGGCATTGAGTGCAGCAGGAGCACATCCCAGAGCTGGCCAGTCAGCGGCGGGTACGACAGGGGCTGATGCAATGAGGGGCGGCGATGGTTGACTCGGAGGAGCAGGGGGTGCTAGGGCGGTGAGCAGCTGGAGTGCTTGGTCCAGTCGTTGTTGCTGTTGCTGCTGACCAAGCTGGATCAGGGCTGCAATGTCGGCAGACATCCGACTGACATCTCCTTTGGTGCGCTGCAGCCGGTCTAGGGCAGAGGGTTCAGGTGCTGACTCCATGTCTTGGTCAGATCGTCCTGTCAAGGACCAGACAGGAGAGGAGATCAAATGCACTCAAACCACAGTTTAATAATAACGGGGGAAAAGGGAGTTGGGAGAATGTGTGTGTGAAGTTCAGTGGCAGGAGGACTGAAAGGCAGGGATGGCTGGTGGGAGCGTGGTGGTGATGTCTGAGGTCTCCCATCCAGGCCCAACCCTGCTTAGCTTCTGAGATCAGACGGGATCAGGCATTGTCAGAGAGGTGTGGCTGTAGGCTGACAGTACTTGGGTTTAAGGCAGTCTCCCAGCAGTAGTCCCTCAGCAGGCTGGAGTTAGTGAGCAGGCTGGAACACAGTCACAGATCAGATAGCAAGATAGGGGACAGAAATGCAGGGTCAGGTTACCGGGGCTGAAGAGTAGGGCTCCAGGCAGGGCTGCTCACACCGGGCTGATGGAGAGGCAGGCGAGCAGCAGGGCTGGGCAAGCTAGAGATCAGGCGAAGGTACAGGAGAGGCAGGCAAGAGGCAGAGTCGACAGGACAGAAGGCAGATCAGGTTACCGGGGCTGGAGAGCAGACAGAGTCAGACGGAACAGAATATAGTCAGGAGTCAGAGTAGTAGGAACACAGAGCAGGTTATCACGCTGGAAGTTGCAGACGATCTGACACTGAGGCTTGGGAGAACTGCAGCTTAAATACACACAGGGAGGAAGCAGGTGATCAGCAACAGCCAATGACAGTCACTGAAAGTTAATAAGAGGAAGTGAGAGTGGGTGTGGCCGGTAATGCTGAGTGGAGATGTTACCTGAAGAGAGAAGCCCACAGGTAGGACCATGACACTCACTCTCTCTCTCTCTCTCTCTCTCTCTCTCTCTCTCTACATGCTGTTTGCACTGTTATTGGAGATGCTTTAATCTCATTGTACATGTGTATAGTGACAATAAAGGCATTCTATTCTATTCTATATGGCATGCTAATGTGGAGAAAACTTGGGGTATGTGAAATCATGCACTTTGCACTAACAGATTGGTTTGTTTAAAGCTGTATGGAGGGAACAGAGCACAGATTGCTTGCTTCTTGGCTTCAATTCAAACAGAATGTAGAATGAATTCCTGTGATTGCAGCATTGCCTGATCAGATATACCCGCAGAGTCCTGACAAAGAGCAAGAGAAATGAAATCTGTGTATGCTGAAGGTTGCTCTGCTCCCTAATGTAAGGAGACCTGCTGTGCCCTTCATCACTGCATACATCCAGGATTTAATATGTGCCTCAAAATATATTCATTTGCAGTCTCCTATCTGGAAGAATATGTTATTCTTCATGCTACAAAGTGCAGAATGCTTTGCATTTGCCCGTGTGTGTGTGTGTATTCATGCACATCTAGGTATTTCTGAAAGGCAATTGAGCAGCAGATCTTCGCCACAGTTGACCAAATCTTACTGAGATAAGCCAGGCGCACATTTGTATATCAAAATATATTTATACTTATATTTCAGTTTACATCCTGAGCCTAGATTCATTTGATATAAAAATAACCTTTCCAGTTTTCCATTTAATCACAGCATATGATAGATAGGGGGCGACACGGTGGTGTAGTGGTTACCACTGTCGCCTCACAGCAAGAAGGTCCTGGGTTCAAGCCCAGTAGCCGACAGGGGCCTTTCTGTGTGGAGTTTGCACGTTCTCCCCGTGTCTGCATGGGTTTCCTCCAGGTGCTCCGGTTTCCCCCAAAGACATGCAGGTTACTAGCCACTAGGTGGCTCTAAATTGACCGTAGGTGTGAATGGTTGTTTGTCTTTATGTGTCAGCCCTGTGATGACTTGACGACTTGTCCAGGGTGTACCCCACCTCTCACCCATAGTCAGCTGGGATAGGCTCCAGCTTGCCTGCAACTCTGTACAGAATAAGCGGCTACAGATAATGGATGGAGATAGATAGATAGATAGATCCATACATACATGCAACTCCATAGTACTTTATACAGGTGAGAGTGCTTTGGGAGTACACTTCCAGAGACAGGTTCTTCATAGAGGTTACAGGAACAGAAAAGGAAAAAAATGAAATAGATTGTTTTTAAATTGACAGACACTTCTTTCTCCTGGATCGCCTGGGACTGGTACATCTGCCTGAGGCCATCTGCTGAATCCATGACATCCCTGAAACACATTTCAGTTCTATCACTTCTGATTGTGATATCACTTTCCATTTGGAGGCCATTCACCTTGTCAAACCTCCAGGGACATGCAAGACACACAACGTACAAACTCAAACATGATTAGTGCCAGTTACAATGTGTGCCGTCCTCATCGTTTCCCAGCTTGCCTATGAATGAGTGTAGTCTGCAGTGAGATTTGTTAGAAGCTGCAGCAGCAAAACAGGAAATTGCCTAGCACAGTGCAAGTGTCCAATATAGTCAATATATATAGAGAGGATATCATAACTCTATCTATAATAGTTCTTAATATACAGGGTTGGTCGAATTATTTGTTCAAAGTCATCACCTTTCATGTTTATGATTTTTGGATTCAGCATTTTGGAAACTATTAAATTATTCATTCAGTCATCTTCAGTTAAGTGTTTTATCCTGGTCAGGGAACACTGGGTGTGAAGTGGGAATACAGTCTGAATGGGAATCCATTACAGGACACTACGCACACACATTTTCACACACTTATCCCCCCCCCCCCCCCCCCCCCAGGAGCAATTTGGAGTTACATCATCTTTTTCCTCCAGGAGAAAATTGGGGACCACAGAGGATATCAAACCAGAGATCCTGGAGCTGTGAGGCATCAACACTCCCTGCTGCAGCACCACGACTACAAGAACTTGGCTAAATATTACATGTACACACAGTGCTGTGCAAAAGTCTTAGGCACATGCAAAGAAATGCTGTAGAGAAAAGATGCCTGAAAAAATAATGAAATAAATTGTTTACATAAAAATATATAAATATAAAGAGCAGTAAACAGTAATTACTGAAACAAAGTCAATATGTGGTGTGAGACGACCCTTTGCTTTAAAAAAAAAATAGTAGTCTCAGGTCCAGTGAGTGCAGTTTATTATAAGGAAATGAGCTGTAGGCTTTACTGAGCATCTTACAGAACCAGCCACAGTTCTGCTGGACACTTTGTCACACTTACTTCTTAATTTTGCTGCAAAACACAGTATTATGTTTTTAGTCTGAAAAGTGTCTCTTATGTCCAATCATCAGCTGCTTTCTTTACTGACAGACGAACATTTTTCTGTAACATTTCATTTTGTGCTGGAAAACTAAAGTTTGAAAATCTAAAACCTTTTGGTACTGACTCAATAATGTAGAAATCATAAAATAAATAAATTTTAAAAACTATTACAACGCTTGTGCAATAATAATAATAATCCATCCATTATCCATAACCGCTTATCCTGTGCAGGGTCGCAGGCAAGCTGGAGCCTATCCCAGCTGACTATGGGTGAGAGGCGGGGTACACCCTGGACAAGTCACCAGGTCATCACAGGGCTGACACATAGACACAGACAACCATTCACACTCACATTCACACCTACGCTCAATTTAGAGTCACCAGTTAACCTAACCTGCATGTCTTTGGACTGTGGGGGAAACCGGAGCACCCGAAGGAAACCCACACGGACACGGGGAGAACATGCAAACTCCGCACAGAAAGGCCCCCGTCGGCTGCTGGGCTCGAACCCAGAACCTTCTTGCTGTGAGGCAGCAGTGCTAACCACTACACCACTGTGTCACCAATAATAATAATAATAATAATGTAGCTCAGGCTTTTGTACAGTACTGTATATCATACCAAACTCTGCTTCTTTCCCAAATAAAGTAATCTTGTGTTTGTGCTTGAAAACATGAATGTTAGTTTGCTTTTAGCAAAATTCTAGTCAGTCTGAAATTCCCAGGAATTCTCATCAACAGGGAAATTTATTCTCAGCCCTATCTGCAGCCAATTACAGTCAAAGTCTATCTGATTGTAATAGTGTTTCGAGAGATGGAAATATCCCCAAGAAGCTACTTGTTTCTACTTGTGTAGTTTCACTAATCCATGCCACTATTCCGCCTGCTTTCCCCTATTTCAGAATCAGTGGAGTGTTTGCATTTGCAATTTGTTTGCATTAATTGTGGCACAAACAGATTTGTGGTGCATCTTTAATAGAACTTTCCTAATGATCCAATGCTGATTCAAAAGACAATTATTTAATCTGGTCTCTTTGATTTCCAGTCATGAATTAATCATCACATTACATCCATTTGGTTTGATTCAATTATGCAGGGATCAGTGCTCTCTCTCCCCCCAGCAAGAATGTACTAAATTATATACTCCCCAGGAGTGAAATGACACAATCAGCCACAAATATAAAGCAAACAGCAGTTCTTTGCCTGCTTGGTAAGGGTTGGATTGTAAAGCAAAGCAGTGCTATATGAAATAAATAATCATGATTCTTGAATATTGGATGTGATTGATTAAAAATAAACTTATAACATGAATGCATACCTAATGTGCATAATACCCAATACCTAATACTGTATTCTTCGTGTGCAACCACATGACAAAATAGTGCGCTGTATGCATCTGCCACTATGTTGGAGGATATACAAATCCAAAATGCCATCTCGTGCGAGCAATAACTGTGATGCCTCTCTGACTTTCTCGAAATATTATGATTCTCTGGAGTCCTCTGCCAAGTCAAGATTCAGAGAAAAAGTCGATATTTGTGGCTTTGACCCGTGTATGTGAAAGCCGTCCGATTATACAGAGCATTTAGCCTCATTACCAGCGATTGAATACCCTGATATTGTGACCTATCTCATTCTACCAAAAAAAAAAAGTGGATAAGTAAAATGAAGTTAGTGGGCTACTGGAACGGCATCGCTAATATCTCACCTGGCAAAGTTGACCCACATTGTTCTCCTTGTGTATCCAAACTCACTAAGGTTTGCGCTGCTTCGAATCTGGCTTTCTCGGCAGATCTTTCATTTATCCTGTCGCTTCTTGATACTGCAAGATAAGTTTTCGTCTTGATCTTATTGTGTCCTAATTTGAGTCTTGGTGCCCAATCTGGATTTGTTTTATCGTGTAGGTCTGCTGGTGCTCCTGCAAGGTGAGAAGCAGAGTGTTCGCGCTAAAGGTCAAAAGTTCAATTTAACCAGCAGAGAACATAGCTTTATTTAGCAATGAACTCTTACCAGATATAAAGACGCCCCAGTAAGTAAAACTGTTAAAGTGTGGATTGAGGAATCAGATCTGGTACTTCGGGACTGCTTTGATGTCACAGACTGGGATGTGTTTAAAGCTGCTGCTATGAGAGAGGACTCTACTATGGACTTAGACAGGGGCGCAGATAGGATTTTTGAACTGGGGGGGACTGAGCTGTCAGCAAATGATTCCATTTTGTGTATATATATATATGTGTGTGTGTGTGTATATATATATATATACACACACACTACCGTTCAAAAGTTAGGGGTCACTTTGAAATGTCCTTAATTGTGAAAGAAAAGCACTGTTCTTTTCAATGAAGATCACTTTAAACTAATCAGAAATCCACTCTATACATTGCTAATGTGGTAAATGACTATTCTAGCTGCAAATGTCTGCTTTTTGGTGCAATATCTCCATAGGTGTATAGAGGCCCATTTCCAGCAACTCTCACTCCAGTGTTCTAATGGTACAATGTGTTTGCTCATTGCCTCAGAAGGCTAATGGAGGATTAGAAAACCCTTGTACAATCATGTTAGCACAGCTGAAAACAGTTGAGCTCTTTAGAGAAGCTATAAAACTGACCTTCCTTTGAGCAGATTGAGTTTCTGGAGCATCACATTTGTGGGGTCGATTAAATGCTCAAAATGGCCAGAAAAATGTCTTGACTATATTTTCTATTCATTTTACAACTTATGGTGGGAAATAAAAGTGTGACTTTTCATGGAAAACACAAAATTGTCTGGGTGACCCCAAACTTTTGAACGGTAGTGTGTATACATGTTATTTCACCTCCCTCACTGCCATCACCAGGAACTACCTGCAGGCCAGGACAATGATAACATTTTAACATAGCCTATGGAAATCCAAAGTTTACACATTATCATCACGCACAGAAATTGCAAAACTGCAAAACTAGTTTTAAAACCGCTAAGTTCCAACTGTTAAACATAGCGAGAGGCTGGGCTACGTGTGTGTGTGTCAAGTGTAAACCAGTGCATCCTGACTTTCTAACTATGCCTGTGTGTTGCGTGAGCGGCAGTCAGTCAACAACTCTTCGCAAAGTTTCCTTATGAAACAATATGCTCGCTGAAATTATGGCAGGGAACGCCAGATTAAACATTAAAACTGCCTTCTGAGCACTGTATCTACAGGCTACCACCGAAAGGAGGAGGCTACCAGAAAGGCATCTCTACTCCGTACGATTTTACTTTCATTACGACATTACTTTGAACAGACTATCAAAAAATTGCAAGGTGATATGATAAAGTAAGGCACAGTTTACTTACAGTCGTTTTTTTTTTAAACGATGCAATCGTTTTCTGCCTTTTGGCACCCTTCATCATGCCGTGTTGGGGTCCTGAACTAGGAGCTGTCCCCGATATGCCTGTCAAACTTGTTGTGAGTAACCATAGCAACCAAGCTCGAGCTCGCAACCTGTGCAGTCTGCGCAGTTGCGACTATGTATGTACTGCTGTGCACCAGGGCCGTGCAAAGACCTTTGGAGCGGCAAGGGCTCAACATTCAAAAAAGGGCACTTGGAACAAATTTTATTTATTGTATGTATTTATTGAAGCATTAATATGAAAATATAGTTGATCTTGGTAACAAGACATGTCAGATAGTTCTTGTTCATTCTGAAGTGAAGATTAGTCTGACCTGTAGTTTTCTTTCTGACCCAACTGGACAGAGATCCACTGCCTTTTGCTGCCTCCCGCAGCTCCTTCTCTTTCTGCTTCTTTATCCTCTCTTTCCTTGGCATCTTTGCATAATGCAGGCTTTCACTTATTTAGAAAATGTTTCCCTATGTTTTAACTCAACTAACCTAAGCTACTATAACATAAAAGTCTTGATAGAATATGTTGTGGACGTCGTCATTCAGCCTTAAGTTTTCGAAGCTGCTAGAATGTGTTATTAACGCCGTCCTTCAAACTAAAGTTTCCGAATCTGCCACATTAATGAAATGGATGGAGCAAACGGTTTAAATATAGCCTAGGCGGCTTCATTAAATGATAAACAACCCTACGCATTTACTGTTGTGTTCTAAGCTGCACAATATTGCATGTTCAGATAAGAAATGAAAGGAGACTTTCAGTGTGACCTTACCATGCCGTTCCTCGCACTGTCTCCCACTGTCAACCGCCTGCATGCGCTTTCTGCACGGAGGTTCACTGAATGCATGACGTCACGGATTGATGCCCGCATTTACATAGAAAAACGTTATTTTATAAATCTATAATTTCATATATTATTGTCAAATTGTAGAGAATATTGATGTTGGAGCTAACTTATCTTTTACAAATATTAAAAAAAAACAGTCCCTATGAAAAGGGCACTTTGGACAGCAAACAGAAAAGGGGCAGGGGCTAGAGCACCTGTAGCACCGGTTCATTGCACGTGGGTGCTGTGCACCTCAATAAACTGAATGGTAATTAGTCTTTTGATTTTTCCGTGAGGTTTGCCTTATGCAAAGAAAGACAGCATAGACGTTTTTTCCTCCCTATAAGTGGGGGGGACCGAACGAGGTGAATTTAAATCTGGGTGGGACGAATCCCCCCCGTCCCCCCCTCTATCTGCGCCCGTGGACTTAGAGGAGTACGCTGCAGCTGTAACTGGCTATATCAGCACATGCACTGAGAGCATTATTCCAACAAAATGCTGTAAGACCTACCCCAATGACAAACCTCTGGATCAATGGGGAAATGTGGTCCATGCTACATGCTCGCACCACTGCGTTTACCTCAGGTGATGTTGAAGAATATAAAAAGGCCAGATGCAACCTGCACAGCTCCATCACATGGGCCAAGAGGCACTATAGGCTGAAACTGGAGGAACACTACACCGCTACAGGTTCTCGGCGCATGTGGCAAGGGCTGCAACACATCACGCAGTACAGACAGAAAAATCTGGGGGCTATAACTAACAAAAGCATGCTCCCGGATGATCTGAATCAATTCTATGCTTGCTTCGATGTCCTTAATTCCAACACTGGAATTATGACTGTGCAGAGCAAACTGGGCACACCGTTCTCTGTGTCATCAGCAGAGGTGAGCACAGCTCTGAGGAGGACGAACCCATGGAAGGCAGCTGGCCCAGATAACATCCCAGGGTGAGCACTCAGGGCTTGCTCATCTGAGCTGGCTGATGTGTTTACGGACACCTTTAATCTGTCCCTCGCTCAGGCCTTGGTGCTCATTTGCTTTAAAACAACAACTATTGTGCCCATTCCCAAGAAAAACACAGTGACCTGCTTAAATGACTATCACCCCATTGCACTCACTTCAACTGTAATGAAGTGCTTTGAAAAGATAGTCATGACATACATAAAAAGGACTATACCACCCACCTTGGACCCCTTACAGTTTGCATACAGACAGAACCGGTCCACTGATGATGCTGTTAACACTGCTATCCATACAGCCCTCACTCACTTAGAGAACAAGGACACATATGTTAGAATGCTATTCATAGACTACAGCTCGGCATTTAACACAGTCATACCACACAGACTGTCTGAAAAGCTCCTCACCCTTGGAGTGTCACCTTCCCTCTGCAACTGGGTGCTGAACTTTCTGTCAAACAGACCCCAGTCAGTCAGAGTAGGAAACCGGACATCAGGCATCAGAACTGTGAGCACAGGGACCCCCCAGGGTTGCGTACTGAGCCCTTTGCTGTACACCCTCTTCACCTATGACTGTGTGGCCTCTGAGTCCAACACCAGCATTATAAAGTTTGCGGATGACATCACAGTCATTGGACTGATCACCGGTGGAGAAGAGACAGCATATAGGAGAGAGGTGGCAGAACTGGTGGCCTGGTGCCAGGAAAATAATCTCTCCTTAAATACAGATAAGACCAAGGAGATGATTATTGATCCTAGGAGGAGGAGGAGGGAGCAGCACGCCCCAATATACATTGGGGAGACAGAGGTGGAGATGGTAAGAACTTTTAAGTTCCTCAGCACTCACATCAGTGAGGACCTCACTTGGTCTCACAACACTCAGTAGCTTCTGAAGAAGTCACAGCAGAGACTGCATTTCTTGAGAAGGCTGAGGAAGTTTGGCATGCCAACCAAAATCCTCAGCAACTTCTACAGATGTACAGTCGAGAGTGTCATCACCAGCTCCATCACAGATTGGTATGGAAACTGCACTGCTCAGGACAGGAAGGCTCTCCAGTGGGTGATAAAGACTGCCCAGTCCATCTCTGGAACAGCCTTCCCATCACTACAGGGCATTTACAACACCAGGATCATCAGGAGGGCCCATAACATTATTAAGGACAACACCCACCCACAACACAGTCTCTTTACACACCTGCCGTCAGGGAGACGCTACCAGAGTGTCAAATCAAGGGCTACAAGACTCACAAGCAGTTTCTATGCACAGGCTGTCAGGCTCCTATACAATACAACTCATTAAATACTGCACTCCCCATTCTTCAGCATCCCCCTGTTTGCACAAAGCGCAGAGTCACTTTACAAATTAACTCAGGTTTTTTGACACTTCTTTTACCTATTTAATTTTACTACATTTACTACTTTTGCTACTTTTATTACTTTTTTTGTGCATCTTTTTGTCATGTGTTTGTTGAGGGTATGTATTGTTGTTGTGTGTAAGCAGAGCAGCAAAGTAAGAATTTCATTGCATTGTCTGAACTTCCATGTTTTTACAATGCATATGACAATAAACGTCTTGAATCTTGAATTTTGAAGTGGTCACCACACATGCGGGTGTAATTAGCTTTTTCCTCAGTTAAGTCCTTATGATGTACTGTATGCTTTTGAATCATAGTGCACGGCGTTCTCTGGACTGTTCTTCATCTATTTTGTCGCTGTTTTTAATTATTTTGGGAATTCTGAAAAATTGTTTCTCTTTGTCACGAGTAGCATTATTACCACAATTACAGTTGTGGTCAGAAGTTTACATACAGTGACACGAATGTCATCTTGGATATGAATGTCATCTTGGATATGAAGGTCATGGCAATATTTGGGCTTTCAAAGATTTCTCTGAACTGTTCTTTTTCTGTAGCAGAATGATTGTACAGCATACATCTTTAAAAAAACAAACAAACTACAACCCCGATTCCAAAAAAGTTGGGACAAAGTACAAATTGTAAATAAAAACGGAATGCAATGATGTGGAAGTTTCAAAATTCCATATTTTATTCAGAATAGAACATAGATGACATATCAAATGTTTAAACTGAGAAAATGTATCATTTAAAGAGAAAAATTAGGTGATTTTAAATTTCATGACAACAACACATCTCAAAAAAGTTGGGACAAGGCCATGTTTACCACTGTGAGACATCCCCTTTTCTCTTTACAACAGTCTGTAAATGTCTGGGGACTGAGGAGACAAGTTGCTCAAGTTTAGGGATAGGAATGTTAACCCATTCTTGTCTAATGTAGGATTCTAGTTGCTCAACTGTCTTGGGTCTTTTTTGTCGTATCTTCCTTTTCATGATGCGCCAAATGTTTTCTGTGGGTAAAAGATCTGGACTGCAGGCTGGCCAGTTCAGTACCCGGGCCCTTCTTCTACGCAGCCATGATGCTGTAATTGATGCAGTATGTGGTTTGGCATTGTCATGTTGGAAAATGCAAGGTCTTCCCTGAAAGAGACGTCGTCTGGACAGGAACATATGTTGCTCTAGAACCTGGATATACCTTTCAGCATTGATGGTGTCTTTCCAGATGTGCAAGCTGCCCATGCCACACGCACTAATGCAACCCCATACCATCAGAGATGCAGGCTTCTGAACTGAGCGCTGATAACAACTTGGGTCGTCCTTCTCCTCTTTAGTCCGAATGACACGGCGTCCCTGATTTCCATAAAGAACTTCAAATTTTGATTCGTCTGACCACAGAACAGTTTTCCACTTTGCCACAGTCCATTTTAAATGAGCCTTGGCCCAGAGAAGACGTCTGCGCTTCTGGATCATGTTTAGATACAGCTTCTTCTTTGAACTATAGAGTTTTAGCTGGCAACGGCGGATGGCACGGTGAATTGTGTTCACAGATAATGTTCTCTGGAAATATTCCTGAGCCCATTTTGTGATTTCCAATACAGAAGCATGCCTGTATGTGATGCAGTGCCGTCTAAAGGCCCGAAGATCACGGGCACCCAGTATGGTTTTCCGGCCTTGACCCTTACGCACAGAGATTCTTCCAGATTCTCTGAATCTTTTGATGATATTATGCACTGTAGATGATGATATGTTCAAACTCTTTGCAATTTTACACTGTCGAACTCATTTCTGATATTGCTCCACTATTTGTCGGCGCAGAATTAGGGGGATTGGTGATCCTTTTCCCATCTTTACTTCTAAAAGCCGCTGCCACTCCAAGATGCTCTTTTTATACCCAGTCATGTTAATGACCTAATGAGTTGCAATTTGGTCCTCCAGCTGTTCCTTTTTTGTACCTTTAACTTTTCCAGCCTCTTATTGCCCCTGTCCCAACTTTTTTGAGATGTGTTGCTGTCATGAAATTTCAAATAAGCCAGTATTTGGCATGAAATTTCAAAATGTCTCACTTTCGACATTTGATATGGTGTCTATGTTCTATTGTGAATACAAGATCAGTTTTTGAGATTTGTAAATTATTGCATTCCGTTTTTATTTACAATTTATACTTTGTCCCAACTTTTTTGGAATTGGGGTTGTAGAATTCGGTGCACAATTTTCTTTGGATTTTCTGAAATCAACACAGGGTCAAAAATTTACATACAGCACACCTCCTTCTTCATTATTCCATCCACTTTGTGCAATGAACCAGTTCCACTGGCAGTAAAACAGCCCCAGAGCATGATGCTGCTACCACCACCACCAGCTGGGTACAGTGTTCCTCTGTACATGGTGGTCATTGTGGCCAAAGAACTCAATCTTTGCTTCATGTGACCATACAGCTTTCCTCCAGAAGGATTTTCCTTTGTCCATGTGGTCAGTTGCAAACTTTAGTTAAGCTTGAAGGTGTCAATTTTGGAGCAGGGGGTTATTTCTTGGATAGCAGCCTCTTAATCCATGGTGATATAAAACTCACTGAACTGTAGACAGTGATCCATCAGCTTCCAGTTCATGGCAGGGCTGTGCCATGGTGGTTCCTAGGTTGTTCCTGACCCAAAGTGGCTTGGCAAAGTGACTACACTTCAGAGTAACTTACACACAATTGTTTGAACTGATGTTGGGATCTACAGTTGTTTAGAAATGGCTCTAGGAAGCATTCCTGAGTTGTGTACTTCTGTGATCCTCTTTCTCAGATCTGCACTGAGCTCCTTGGACTTTCCCATTTTATTGTGTGTTGGTCAATCCAATGAGTGCTATAAACAAACCCTTTTCATGAAGGGACAAAGAAGCTACTAGCTGGAGTCAATCATAATCACTAACAGGAAGTTAAGAGGCCTCAGCCTTGGCAAGATAAGAGACAATTTGGAAGTTTCAGCACCTCTGAATTAATAATTTAAGTGAGTCTGTAAATGTTTGACCCTGTACGTATAATTTTGACTCTGTGTTGATTTCAGAAAACCCCAAATAAATTAAAACTTCTGCACCAAATTCACGAGTTTTTTTTTCTATTAAAGAAATATGTTGTACAATCATTTTGCCACAGAAAATGAACAGTTCAAAGAAATCATTGAAAGCCCAATATTGCCATGACATTCATATCTAAGATGGCATTCATGTCACTGTATGTAAACTTCTGACCACAGCTGTATATCCCACATACAAAGTAGGCATTGTCTTTCTTCAAAGGCAATAAAATCAAAAGAAAATCACAAACTGCTGCAGCAGCTCACACGTGAAGCACCACGATCTTGGTTGTTGTTATCATCCAACATGGCAGACTTCTGGTTTGGAAAATAAGCGTGACATCACAGTCACGTGTACATGAAGAATATGAACAATACAGAATCAAAAGATTGTTAGGACAGTACCAGGGATTAATTGTAATTAATGCCTCTAAATTATACGTGTGAGCTGTTGTCTATGTGCAAACAGGGTGCACATTTAGGGTCTTCACGTCTTTGCTTCTACTAGTCTCTTTGTCTTGTTTCAGTTAAGGCTCATCACAGCCCATGTCCCTCAGAACTTGTATTTGGCTTCCACCTTCCATTATGTCTTTAAAGTTTTAGGTCCTGAATCCAATTTAAACTGCAGTTAACTCTCTTGGGTTTCTTTATTATCGTATATCATTGAAACATTTCGCCTTTTGCGGATGTAATGAGGCTCCAAACGGCAAGGTCCTGTGATAGAGGCCCATTCAGTGCCTACCAGGAAAGCATTTGAGAGATTTCTGAGAAAATGTGAGTGGAATTCCTTTATAAAATGGTTAGCACTTTCGCAAAATGGAACTCATCAAATGGAGCTTGTTCCCTGCTCCAGTGCTTCCATATGCTTTATGGATGAAGGCAAATAGTTAATTACTGTTATTAGGACACTTATTGCTTGTGCTGTGACTAATTGGTCTTTTTTTGATGTAACTAATTGCTTTAAGCCAATCAAATATTTAGCTGTAAAGCCAGCATTCAACACATAATGAATGCTGTCGTTGCAAAGACTCTAGAATCCTGTCGAGAATATGAAGAAGAAGGTAATATATTTCTGATCAAGGCTGTTCCTAGCCATTGAAAAGACCAAGAGCTAAGTCAAGTTTTCCTGGGGCTTGTAATTTTTAAGGGAGATTGGCACACCGATAGGTTGGGAAGGTTATATCTAACTTTACAAGAAATATTATCACCCACACAGATTCAAAGGTTATGTCATCTTTATGAGTGAGTTTCACACTGCTCTTTTTAAATTTATGTCGTTCACTTCAGTTTCTGTCTCCTTATTATTATCATCAACACCCATACTGTCTCAGGAAACTGAGCCATGTGCCAACTGATTATTAAATATTGCTTGTAAAATTTATCATAAATTTAATAAAACAATATATATCATTTCTCACTCACATATCTCTCCTTTAGGACCACAAAGACACCAATTCTAAGCTACATTATTATATTACAACATTCAAAAGCCAGATCACATCCCATCTCACAAGATTATGATCATATAAATATGTCTTCCAAGTTTCTCGCTCACACACACACACACACACACACACACACACCAATACCATTTTCTCCAATGCATCCAGGCTCAGTTGACTGCAGCAGCTCATTTGTGGTGTCTGGACAACACAAATTTGCAGTGGTGCTTGAAAGTTTGTGAACCCTTTAGAATTTTCTATATTTCTGCATAAATATGACCTAAAACATCATCAGATTTTCACACAAGTCCTAAAAGTAGATAAAGAGAACCCAGTTAAACAAATGAGACAAAAATATTATACTTGGTCATTTATTTATTGAGGGCGGCACGGTGGTGTAGTGGTTGGCGCTGTCGCCTCATAGCAAGAAGGTCCGGGTTCGAGCCCCGTGGCCGGCGAGGGCCTTTCTGTGTGGAGTTTGCATGTTCTCCCCGTGTCCGCGTGGGTTTCCTCCGGGTGCTCCGGTTTCCCCCACAGTCCAAAGACATGCAGGTTAGGTTAACTGGTGACTCTAAATTGACCGTAGGTGTGAATGTGAGTGTGAATGGTTGTCTGTGTCTATGTGTCAGCCCTGTGATGACCTGGCGACTTGTCCAGGGTGTACCCCGCCTTTCGCCCGTAGTCAGCTGGGATAGGCTCCAGCTTGCCTGCGACCCTGTAGAACAGGATAAAGCGGCTAGAGATAATGAGATGAGATGAGATGAGATTTATTTATTGAGGAAAATGATCCAATATTACATATCTGTGAGTGGCAAACATATGTGAACCTTTGCTTTCAGTATCTGGTGTGACCCCCTTGTGCAGCAATAACTGCAACTAAACATTTCCAGTAACTGTTGATCAGTCCTGCACACCGGCTTGGAGGAATTTTAGTCCATTCCTCCGTACAGAACAGCTTCAACTCTGGGATGTTGGTGGGTTTCCTCACATGAACTGCTCGCTTCAGGTCCTTCCACAACATTTCGATGGGATTAAGGTCAGGACTTTGACTTGGCCATTCCAAAACATTAACTTTACTCTTCTTTAAAGTGCTGATGACACGAACATGACTCTATGCAATTTCTTAAATAAACTATACAACATGGCAAACATGTTAGATTTCTGTTATAATTATGTGAAAAGAAGCTGTTGTTACGCAAATATCCAACTTTGGGTCCGTGGCTCGCGGCCATGTTGTGACGTCAGCGGGAGAACACGCTGCGGTTCACTGGCTGTTCTACTCTGGTTCTACTCAATGGAAATGGCGCATGAAAACGCTGGTGAACTCTCTAGTGCTAGCTCTTCCTCTTCTGGGAGTCTAGAATTGTGTTGATCTCTTCCGAATAGAATCTATGATAGCCTACCCTCTTTACCCTTTGCCTCTCGTTGCTAGGCGGCAGTTACATGAAAGCCGCAAGCTTTCACAAGCAAATACATGACTGATATCACGCCGACTTTATGATTACATTTATGATTATCATGTAGAATCTATAGCTCTACGTACCTTTATCTTATGTCGTTTCACAACACATGTTCTGACAGGAGGACTGTCTTTGGATCCGGCATAGCTACTAGTAGACCCCCTCCGGAATACTGGCAGTGTTGCCAGATTGGGAGGAATCCCGCCCAGTTGAGCGGTTTCAAGTGCATTTTGGTGGGTTTTGAACATATTTTGGGCTGGAAAACTTCAGCAGTATCTGTTGCCAGATACTGCTGAAGTTTTCCAGCCCAAAATATGTTCAAAACCCACCAAAATGCACTTGAAACCGCTCAACTGGGCGGGAAAAATCCCAATCTGGCAACACTGTGTAGGCACTGCTGATGGTAGTAAAACACGTTTGTTCTGAACTGAACACCCAAGAGATTCCTTTAAGCTGGGAAGGGTGTCAAAACAATCCAAATCGAAGTGTTCAGAGCACAGGACGGATGTTGGTGAGGGCTCCCACTTGTCATGAGTGCGCCTGACTTGCTTCACCCACTTCGCATGCAGCTCGGGATCTCTGGGAAACTTGAATAAACTTACCCCATCCTTGTAGGTTTTGGAGCAAAAGCCGGCAACACAACGCGAAGGCATAATAACTAATATATATATATATATATATATATATATATATATATATATATAATAATGTATAAATAATAATACTAATAATGACAAACTGAACACCTGTCGCATCAACAACAAACTGGTAAGTTAGGAGGAAGGTTCTTTCGCTGACGTCATATAGCTCCTCCTCCTCTTTCGTCTCCTGGGTGCTACAGCCCTGTCAAATTTGCCCGAATAGCCGCGTTTTTTATCATAACTTGTAAAATAGGCGCCTTCGTGAATTAATATATGGATCATTGGGAATTACTTTTTATGTTATAAAACATCGCCAAAGATGTCAAAAACGTGTCATTAGCACTTTAACCATTCTTTGGTAGAACGACTAATGACCATTGTCTTGCTGCATGACCCACCTTCTCTTGAAATTCAGTTCATGGACAGATGTCCTGACATTTTCCTTTAGAATTCACTGGTATAATTCAGAATTTCATTGTTCCATCAATGATGGCAAGCCATCTTGGCCCAGATGCAGCAAAACAGACCCAAACCATGATACTACCACCACCATGTTTCACAGATGGGATAAGGTTCTTATGCTGGAATGCAGTGTTTTCCTTTCTCCAAACATAACAGTTCTCATTTAAACCAAAAAGTTCTATTTTGGTCTCATCCATCCACAAAACATTTTTCCAATAGCCTTCTGGCTTGTCCACGTGATCTTTAGCAAACTGCAAATGAGCAGCAATGTTCTTTTTGGAGAGCAGTGGCTTTCTCCTTGCAATCCTGCCATGCACACCATTGTTGTTCAGTGTTCTCCTGATGGTGGACTCATGAACATTAACATTAGCCAATGTAAGAGAGGCCTTCAGTTGCTTAGAAGTTACCCTGGGGTCCTTTGTGACCTCGCCGATTATTACATGCCTTGCTCTTAGAGTGATCTTTGTTGGTCGACCACTCCTGGAGAGGGTAACAGTAGTCTTGAATTTCCTCCATTTGTACACAATCTGTCTGACTGTGGTTTGGTGGAGTCCAAACTCTTTAGAGATGGTTTTGTAACCTTTTCCAGCCTGATGAGCATCAACAACGCTTTTGCTGAGGTCCTCAGAAATCTCCTTTGTTCGTGCCGTGATACACATCCACAAACATGTGTTGTGAAGATCAGACTTTGATAGATCCCTGTTCTTGAAATAAAACAGGGCGCCCACTCACACCTGATTGTCATCCCATTGATTGAAAACACCTGACTCTAATTTCACCTTCAAATGAACTGCTAATCCTAGAGTTTCACATACTTTTGCCACTCACAGATATGTAATATTGGATCATTTTCCTCAATAAATAAATGACCAAGTATAATATTTTTGTCTCATTTGTTTAACTGGGTTCTCTTTATCTACTTTTAGTACTTGTATGAAAACTCTGATGATGCAGAAATATAGAAAATTCTAAAAGGTTCACAAACTTTCAAGCATCACTGTATGTTAACATTAATATTGCGTGGCAAAACAAAACAAATCAACAGAAGTATTTTATCCCTATATGTGACTAATATGCCAAAGGCTGGCTATGGTATGGTCAGCTGGCTGGTTCTGCATAGGCTACATGTAGCATTAAAACATATGATTAAATTATGTCAGGGCAACTATTGGTGTCTACATGAACACAGATTGTTGTTGACCTGTTAAATAAACTTAGTCGGGGCAAATAGACCACTGCTGTAGATATTCATTAAACCACTTGAACTTTTGAGCTCGCCTGGGACACTAATCATACAGACCCTACACTGTAAATTCAACATAAATTAACATAAGCAGTTTTTGTGCATCAACATAATTCGATAGGTTGCAGTACATTGGTGATTCTGTATATACACACCCTTGGTTGATGACTTACCATTAGGGTGCATCAGTTGCCCCCTAAAAATGAAAAGTTCCTCCGATCATGATGCATTTTTGTTTTTATGTTCCTTTTGGTAAGAAAACACACTGGGTGAAATATTTTGACAAAATTCAAAAGTTTAATGGTGGCACCAGGAGCTCAAAGTTATGGAAAAAGCTGCTATTTTATGACTTTTATGACAAAATTTCGATCACTTTTCATGAAACATTATGGCACCTTATAGAGTATACCAAATATCTTAGATACACATTTTTAGTACATATTCTAAATATATTATCAAGTACAGTTTGAGTTTTAGCTGTTCATTGAATCATTGTTCAACTACTTTTAAACAATACAAATGTATTCTGAATCACATTAATGCTTCTCAATCCCTTGCAAAGGTTCTTAACATGATCTCTGGGTCACAAGAAATCAATAAATGGAGTCCAACATTGTGATTCAAACCTTACGCGAAAACATAAAATAAGCGTTTTTTGGCAAAAAATGAACCTCATGGTGCCACCATTAGACTTTTGAATATGGTCAAAAAATTTTACAGGATGTCTTTATTGGTGAAAAGGAACACCCAGACAAAAATGCATCAGATTTTATGAAAGTGAGGGCAACTGATGCACCCTACTTACCATCTGTTTTCATCTAGACAAATCCAACAATAACAGATTGTGGTTTTTTTGGTCATCTTCTGACCAGTTCTGAATGTTCTTCTTCTGTTGGCGGTTACCAAAATCTTGAATGTGCAAGGCGCAGCACTCATTTATGTCCCCGTTCCCCCCTCTGTTTTTGGATGCTGCAAGTCAAGTTCTGATCTGTTTCAGTCAGTTGTTTTCTATTGATCTCTTACTTTTTTTGAGGGCAAAAATACCTGGGGCTAGGCTCAAAATACCCAGAGCTATAGCCCCGAGTGATAGGACCTAACAACGCCACTGTCTCTGATATGTATTTAAGGCCCAAATAAAATATTTATGTCCTTAAAATATTAAATACATTAAGTTCCATTAAGTTAACTCATAACTTCATGGAATAATTTACATTTTTCAGGTTACTTCAAATGTAATTGATCAGCCAAGACAAGTTTGTTGCCCAGTGTTTGTTTCTTTAGTTTTTTATGCATAGAATTTACATTTACATTTACAGAATTGCTCGCATTTTGTAGTCTCCATCAGCATATCAGAGATATGTATTCCTCATGCTAATACAAATGGGTTAAGCTTTAAGAACACTAGCAAACTAAAAACCCTGTTAGAGACAAGTTAGTACAATGAGCTGATGCAGCAACATTGACTTCCATTACTTGTGAACCTAAAGAAACATACGGTATCTCCACCAAAAAAGTTTTAGCTAGTAAATTACTTTTGGGTTAAGTGCAAAACTTTCAATTTTCACTGAACTATTTATAGCACCCAATCACTAATGATGCACATCACATTAGCTAGCTAATCATTTGTATAAATTACACAGGTTTGCTTTGGGCAGCAGTTGCAATTGGTTAATATTTACATTAATGGCATTTAGCAGACGCTCTTATCCAGAGCAACATACAACATACCCAGAGCAGCCTGGGGAGCAGTTGGGGTTTAGGTGCCTTGCTCAAGGGCACTTCAGCCATTCCTGCTGGTCCAGGGAATCCAACCGACTACCTTTTGGTCCTAAAGCTGCTTCTCTAACCTTAGGCCATGGTTTCCCCAGCAGACTAATTTTATGTAAAAAGTGAGGATATGTTACAACACTCTATTTTGCCCTACTGTAGATATTACATCATGCTGTTCAACATTACAACAATAATATCAGTTCATAACCCTTTAAAAATTAAAGTATCTCAGCCTGAGGGAAATCTGTCAGAAAATGTTGTCGGAATGGAAAAGCTAATGTATCTAGCTAGTCCTGTATGACAGATGATGCATGTACTGTATGATAAAGTGTCTTGTTATGTAAAGAATAATTCAGGACAGGGTGTGTTGTTGTAGGAAAATAATTAACATTGGAAAGGTGTGATGCAGCCTGATTATTTGACCTTGATTATTTCCCAATATCAGTACGGCCTAAAATGTTTTATTCCTCTTACCATACAGCAGTGTGTGAACAATTAAAAATTTTTTTTCATGAACGGCACATTTTTTCTATCTGTTTATGGTTAAATTTATTGTTACTGTATATCTACAAGTTCCAGTTATCCCCTACATTGTTGTTGTTGTTTGTTTGGCAAGCATCTGTCGCGAACGACAATGCTGATGTGACCTTCATTCCACTACTCTTCACTTCTCTCTTTGTTTTCTGAGTGTCTCTAGGTTGTTATCAGCATCCAGTAATCAGCCTTCACAGATGGAGCTTCTCCACTTGGCCCTATCACATGCAACAACAGTCCAAGTGTCAGGATAGACAGAAAAATCTTTCAAGTCCCTCTTGAGGACATCTTTAAAGCGCAGTCTTGGTCTTCCTGTCTGGCGAGTTCCTTCCTTCAGCACACTGTGAAGTATCTTGTGTGGTACACGAGTGGTGGGCATTCGAGTAACATGACCAGCCCATCTGAGGCGTATGAACTTCAGCCTTGAAGACAGGGGTTCTGACTTTGTAGCTTCAAAGAGTTCCTCGTTCGTCATTTTGTCTTCCCATGTTTTGCCAATGATTGAGCGGAGATTTCTTGTGTAGAAGGTGCTGAGGCGTGATTCCTGGTGCCTGTAAGTGGGCCAGGATTCAGCTCCATAAAGAAGAATACTAAGAACACAGGCCTCATATACACAAACTTTTGTACATGTTGAGAGATGTTTGTTTTTCCATACTCGTTTGGTGAGTCTTCTGAAAGTTGTGGAAGCTTTACCAAGTCTTATTGAAATCTCCTTGTCTAGAGTTGTGTTATGAGTAACTGTTGATCCAAGATGTGTAAATTCATCTACATTGTACATTCATCTACATTGAGTTTATAGCTCCCCTACATTACGGCAGCTATAAACTATAAATTCAGCTGCCTTTCTTTTTTCCCTGTTTCTTGAAGGTAATAAGATAAACAACAACAACAACAACAACAACACATGCTATAAAGAGACAGGCAAGCACAAAGTCCTCTCTTCTGAAGACTCTCCAGTTGTGTAAAATGTTATTCTGGAGTTTTGCACAAAGGCTCTCACCATGTTTTGTTATTAAATAACATCCCATTTTAAAATCAGTTAATTATTAGGCTTACATTAAATGGAGAGTACAGACACCATATAAGTGTCCTTGAATTAGCTTATCTTCATTTAGAGCTTAAGATAGGAACTTTCTATAATACAGTCTCTCTCTCTCTCTCTCTCTCTCTCTGTTGACTTGTCATTGTTAATGTAGCACTTAAGATATACAGTATTTGTCTTGGCATTAATTCTAGCGCTGGCTTTCAGTCTTTTATCGATAGGCTTAATTAGTTTAAGAGTGCACTGGCCTTTAAAAAAAAAAAAAAGCACCATTTAGAGACACATTAGGTTTTCAGTATGGCCAGGTGGGAAGTCATTAAATTCAAAGAATTGCTATTTTATCACCTATTTCATTTTCATTCTGTACCTTTCTGTTTTGTCTGTGACAGTAACAGTGATTAATAAAACATAAGAAACTTGCTCCTCTCAATCTCCTCCCCCCAACACACATACACACACACATCCATTATCCGTAACCGCTTATCCCGTGCATGGCCACGAGCAAGCTGGAGCCCATCCCAGCCGACCACAGGCAGGGTACACCCTGGACAAGTCGCCAGACCATCGCAGGGCTGATACATAGAGACAAACAACCATTCACACTCACACCTGCATGTTTTTGGACTGTGGGGGAAACTGGAGCACCTGGAGGAAACCCACGTAGACATGGGGAGAACATGCAAACTCCACACAGAAAGGCCCTCATCGGCCGCTGGGCTCGAACCCAGAACCTTCTTGCTGTCTTGCTGTGAGGTGACAGTGCTAACCACTACACCACTGTGCCCCACCCACACACACCCACACACACAAAAAAAACAACAACAAAAAAACCCCTAAATTTGTAGTGGACTAAACCATAACCACCATGTCTGTGACGAATCTCAGTCATCCAGGTACATAGTAATCTGTGGTTGGTTGAAGAGAGCAACTGGACTTGCTTGAAGATTCTTGAAAACGTTTCGCCTCTCATCCTAAAGGCTTCCTCAGTTCTGTCTGACTAATAGGGAGTATCCAGTATTTATCCTCTCATGGATCATCATAGAATCCGAATCAGAATGCTGATGGCTGCATTGTGGGCGGCTGATAAGATGTCATAGACACCCACCTCTGTTCAGTGATGGTCGTTCCAGGTTGACAAAAATGAACGATCCTCTCTGGCTAAGATGTCTGCCAGTTTTCTGGAAGTCCTCTCATAGGGATTTCATCCCAAAGTGCGTAGAAACATATCTGTGATGAAGCTCAGTCATCCAAGTACATAGTAATCTGTGGTTGGTTGAAGAGAGCAACTGGACTTGCTTGAAGATTCTTGAAAACGTTTCGCCTCTCATCCTAAAGGCATCCTCTATCCATTGTCTATGACATCTTTTATCAGCCACCTACAATGCAGCCATCAGCATTCTGATTCGGATTCTATGATGATCCATGAGAGGATAAATACTGGATACTCCCTATTAATCAGACAGAACTGAGGATGCCTTTAGGATGAGATGTGAAACGTTTTCAAGAATCTTCAAGCAAGTCCAGTTACTCTCTTCAACCAACCACACATAACCACCATGATTATTATCTACATAACAATAAGGAAGATATTATAAAATGTGCTAAATGCATAAAGTGCTTCTCACACGCTTAACAGGAGCCATTTGGTTTGACAGAGATATGATGAGAGAAATGGTGGGCCAGAAGAATGCTGCTATTTCTGAGTGGTCAAGTGCTGTGACCTTTTCTCTTCATCACTAGACAGTTCACAGCGGAGCTCTCAGCTCTCAGAAAGATATAATATAGGGGAGAAGTGGAGTATGGAAAAAATAGATGGACACACATGAAAAGAGAAAAGGTCAAAGTTGTTTTTTTTAAATCAGTTCCTTAATTTCTGGTTTATGCTTGGCTCATGAGGGTTACACAAGCTTTTATTCCTGCACAAAGGTTATATACAATACAGCTTGCACTAAATCCATTTAGATCGTGAAAATTAAAGCTGTGATACATACAGATGCAACAACTGTGTATATATACAGTAGCAGTCAAAAGTTTGTACACCCCTACTCATTCATAGGTTTGTCTGTATTTTGACTATTTTCTACATTGTAGAACAATACTGAAAACATCAAAACTATAGAATAACATCTGGGAAATGTATGGAATTATGTGGTAAACAAAAACGTGTTAATATAAAATATAGCTATTAAATATTTTAGATTCTTCAGCGTAGCCACCATTTACTTTGATGACACTTTGCACGCTATTGACATTATCTTAACCAGCTTCATGAGGTCGTCACCTGGAATGCTTTTCAATTAACAGGTGCCTCGTCAAAAGTTAATTAGTGCAGTTTCTTGCCTTCTTAATGTGTTTGAGAGCAAACAGTAAATAATAATTAATAAAAAAAATACAGTAAATAGCCCTATTCCACATCTGTAGTAATCCATATTATGTCAAGAACCGCTCAACTAAGTAAAGAGGAACGACATCCATCATTACTTTAAGACATGAAGTGTCTTTTAATTAATAAAAATAAAGAATCAGAAGGCATGTCCAAACTTTTGATTGGTACTGTACTTTGTTATTTCCTTTCCAAAGCACAAAGTGATGTATTTGCAAAGATGAGTGTTGACAAGTACAGCAACAATTACTATGGCAAAAACATCAGTTGTTCATCTGTACCGCCTGATACTGTTGGCAAATACATCATTATTTTCTTTACAAAACACTTCAGGCTAATGGGATCATTAACCTTAACTCATTTCAGTTCAGGGTCATTATGCTTCAATTTTAGTGAAACTGATAGGGACATCCTTTGGATTTAGTTCTTGGAAAAATATTTGGAGAACTCTTTCACGTTTTAACTATGTTAATCTTCAAAAGCACTGTCAAACAGAGTGGCTGGCACTAATCTGGCCTCACTGATGGCCAATTAAAAAGGAAATCTCTTTAAAAGGGAGCAGGAACCCAGCAGTCATTCCTAATGCCAGCCGGCATGGATTTAGCAAGTGGTTAGTGAGTTTGCATTTTTTATTTATTTATTTTATTTTTACTTTTTTTCCCTCTTTGCTCTACAAGCCCTTCTTGATCAGCACTGGCACCCTGCTGAGATGTAAGAGCGAGAACTCTTGGCTCAGCAGCACACATATGCACATATACACACCCACGCACGCGCAGCACAAGCAACATTCTTAAAACCGTCTCATTTCCTGAAATATGCATGCCAAATACAAGCCTTAATTTCATGTTCTACTGGGCCTCATTTGAATCTGCACCACGCACTTTGATTTGTGTCTCATCACACACTGGGATACTATAAACGTGGGTTGAGCTCAATAGAAAATATAGACCGTTGTTATAAAACAGTAATTACAATGCCTCTATATGTGAGTCAATTAACAGTAAAAGACACAGCCACAGACTGTGGTGATTTGAAGCTATTTAGAAAGAAGCTCCACGTGCACTCTTGACAATCCTATCCTTAAAGGATGTGCCCTACTTTACGTTCCAAAAAAAAAAAAAATGGCAGCAACCATCCCGTGGCTTTGTCATAGTGAAAAAAGGGAGTTCAGAGAGCTTTGGCAAAGAGAAGCAGCGCAGCATGAGCCCAGTTCAGCTCCTCTTCCTCAGAATGTCTTGTTTAGGGCTGATATGAGAGAGTTTCCTTTCATGAAAGTCCTGCTGCCCTAGTTGTGAAGGATTGCAGGCTTTTATATCACTGTCCTCTCTAATTCTTGTGTGTGTGTGGGGGGGGGGGGGGGGGATTTTCACAGCAATTGTCTTTTTTGTGTCATAATATAAGATGAAAGCATGTTGTCGAAAGAGTTGCAGAATTGACCCAGAACTTTACTTTACCTTCACTGGAACAGACTGAAAAGCAAACAACATGGCTAAGATCTCTGGGTATATGACATTTCGCATACTGTGCTGAGAATCTGTCACATTACTTAGAGTGACAGCAAATCCAAATTTGGTACTTTCCCTATTTTGTGCAGCATGATACTGGTTATCCCAGAGCTCCCAAGTAAACATATCCAGTCAATAGAGTCAATGGCTTTGTGCTGGGTCTGGGGTCCATACTGAGCCTGAGCCTGAGCCTGGCTTACTGTCTGTGTGGAGTTTTGCATGTTGTTTACTCTGGGTTTCTTCCCACCTCCCAAATAACATCTTGATAGTTGGATTAAGGTGACTCCTGTCACTGTAAAAAAAAATAGTTGAGAATACTTGAAATTTCAAGGCAACCGTCTGCATTAAGAATTTTATGTTTTGCCAACGATGTGCCCATGATAATCCAAACTATGATAAAACTGTTATCTTTATTAAGAATTCTTAATTAAGTCAATTTTCAATTCCTCATTCTGCCAACATAGATTTCTCTTTTGGCATTCACAGTAGTGCAAAAAGGCAATCACAATTTTTTTTTTTAGATTTTTTTGGGGCTTTTTTCACCTCTATTTGGATAGGACAGCGTAGAGACAGGAAATGAGCAGGAGAGACGGGGAGGGATCGGGAAATGACCTCGGGTCAGAACCGAACCCGGGTCCCCGGATTTATGGTATGGCACCTTATCCACCTGAGCCACGACGCCCCTAAGGTTATCACAATTTATCATTAAACTATACATGCCTTTTATCATTGTTCCACACAATTACAAAACTTCAATATTGAAATAAAGTTTTTAAAACCCACATCATGGGTATGGCGTCGTGGCTTAGGTGGATAAGGCGCCATACCATAAATCCGGGGACCTGGGTTCGATTCCAACCTGAGGTCATTTCCTGATCCCTCCCCGTCCTTCTCTCCCGCTCATTTCCTGTCTCTACACTGTCCTATCCAAATAAAGGTGAAAAAAGTCTGATAACCTCAATTGCCTTTTTGTACTACTGTGAATGCCACTGTTCAGCAAAAAGAGAAATCTATGTTGGCAGAATGAGGAATTGAAAATTGACTTAATTAAGAATTCTTAATAAAGATACCAATCACTTTGTTGAGTAAAATATGAGCCTTTGTTATTGCTACCTGTCTTGACTACATTTGAACCTTTGCTGTGTTTACTGGATTATTCTCTGGGCAATCCAATTGGCCTATTCAAGTTCTGCCTGATTGTGTTTTGACCTTTATCTGCCTCATTGTTTTGATATTGGACTGTGATTTGAGTAAACCCCTTTTGCACGCTCTAGCTGAGCCTGATATATTACATACTGTTTGTATTTATACAAACATGATACGGTATGCAGTTTAATGCTTACTATACATTATAATATAACCTTTTAAATAGTCAAGGGTTATAATTCATCCCAAAAAAAGTGTTATAACCATGTCAGAACCCAACATGCTAAGTCTTGTTTTGCATTGTAACCACAAGACCATTAAAGCAGTGATCTGATTGATCTTCAAATGATTAATTTAGCTTCTGTAATTAGAATAATTATAGCTTATTATTCATGGCTTCTTAGATGTCTTTTACAGCTTTAAAGGCATCAACTATCATTTGACTAATCACTGTTTCTTACATCATTCAAACAGGAAAAATACTGGAAAACCGTTCCTAGGTACACCTTAAAATGTACTCAGTAGCTCATTATAATTAAGTTGTTTTTGTT